>NC_090222.1:37080000-37215000 GCF_024489055.1 Chanodichthys erythropterus | reverse complement strand
TAGTTATATTAAATGTATTGATAAGCTATAAGAAATCTCTTACCTGAATGCCCAAAGAGCCTTCATCATCTTGGCTACAAAGTTCCTGTCAGAACATTGTCCATTTTGCACTTTTATAGCGTTTTTCTGGACAAAACATCATAAATAATCCTAAATTAGTTGTTAATGTCTGGACTGAATGACTGATGAGCTGCTGCTTCAGTGTCCAGTCTCTGACGAAATGAATCTAGTGTCAACACTTACATCCACAGTTTATAGAGGGAGGCGTGTTTAACCTCCTCTCTCTTTCTCTCTCTCTCTCTCTCTCTGTATTTCTGCTCAATGTTTTCATGATCAGATATTCAGACTTTTCAAAGTTATGATTTACCCCATTCTCCAGGGTAAATGATCAACCTATTGAGTAATTGATGGAGATGTTGACTTGTGAAGTATACGCCAATGAAACACTGTTAATAACTTAAGTAACATTAAAACAGTAGCATCTAGCTGTACATTACACTACATTACAAAATGGACAAACCCAGCAATTGGGTTAAATGTTTGTCCAATGTGCTGGGTAGTTTTATTTAACCGAAGTATTGTTTAAAAGTTACTATATGTCTGGATTAAAATGAACCCAAAAATAGGTTGGAAATTAAAAATCACACACATAATTACTAGAGTAAACAACAATAATAATCAAAAAGGTGAACATTTATTAAATGTTTATTGTTTAATCATTATTTATTAAACTTATTAATAAATGCTCATTTATTAAACATATTAATACTTTGGGTTTATTTTAAGCAAGCAATACAGTCATTTTTAATCAATAATAAAACTATCCAGCAGGTTGGGCAAACATTTAACCCAACCTCTGGGTCTGTCTGTTTTTAACCCAACTTGGGTTGTTTTCAACCCAGCATTTTTTAGAGTGTACTTTCCAAATAAATAAATGAAAAAACATTGAATTTGAAGTTGGGTTAAAATGAACAAATGTTTGACCCAAACTGCTGGGTAGTTTTATTTAACCCAACTATTGTTTAAAAATTACTATATTGTTTGCCTAAAATTTACTCAAAATAGGTTGGAAATGAACATTTATTTTAACATTTTAAAAATCAAGTTGGGTTAAAATTGACAATCCCAGCGATTGGGTTGTTTTGACCCAGTGGTTGGGTTAAATGTTTGCCCAATGTTTGACCCAAAATATGTTGAATAATATTTCCAAACTATTTTGGGTTTTAAGCATTTTAAGCAAGCAATACAGTAATTTTTAAACAATAATTGAGTAAAATAAAACTGCAGGTTGGTCAAACAAACCCAATCGCTAAGTTTGTCCATTTTCAACCCATTTTTTTTTAGTGTAAGTTTAATAATAATAAATTGCTTATTAATAAATGTTCACATTTTGATTATTATTGTTGGCTCTAGTAATTATGTATCTGATTTTTAATTACCAACCTATTTTGGGTTCATTTAAAGCCAGCCATACAGTAATTTTTAATCAATAGATGAGTTAAATAAAGCTAACCAGCAGGTTGGGTAAACATTTAACCCAATCGCTGGGTTTGTCCATATTTAACCCAGCATTTTTTAGAGTGCATATTATTATTCAATTTGTTCTTCATTTAACAGCATAATGAGTCACCTTTGCATGTGCAGAATAAGTTATTCAAAAGAAACAAATTGTTTCAACATCTGCAAGTTGCAACACACACACACACACAACATTACACTCTAAAAAATGCTGGGTTAAAAACAACCCAAGTTGGGTTGAAAATGGACAAACCCAGCAATTGGGTTGTTTTAACCCAGGGGTTGGGTTAAATGTTTGCCCAACATGCTGGATATTTTTATTCAACTCAACTGTTGTATAAAAATTACTGTATTGCTTGCTTAAAATGAACCCAAAATATGCTGGAAATTAACATTTATTAATATGTTTAATAAATGAGCATTTATTAATAAGATAATGAATAATAAACAATAAACATTTATTAAATTGCTTAAAGGTACACCTTTTGATTATTATTGTTGCCTCTAGTAATTATGCGTCTGATTTTTAATTTCTCATCTATTTTGGATTCATTTTAAGCCAGCCATATAGTCATTTTTAATCAGTAGTTGGGTTAAATAAAACTACCCAGCAGGTTGGGCAAACATTTAACCCAACCACTGGGTTAAAACAACGCCAAGTAAATAAATGGACATAAAATATTGATTTTATTTGAAATTATTGCACTGTGATGAAGCTAGAACAGTTATACAGTCAATGGTGTCATTATACAATAAACACACTCAAAAGAAATGCTGTGTTAAAAATAACCCAAGTTGGGCTAAAATGGACAAACCCTGCGATTGGGTTGTTTTGACCCAGCGGTTGGGTTTAATGTTTGACCCAACCTGCTGGGTAGTTTTATTTAACCCAACTATTGTTTAAAAATTACTATATTGCTCACCTAAAATTAACACAAAATAGGTTGGAAATTAACATTTATTAATATGTTGAATAAATGAAAAAAAATCATTAATACACTCTAAAAAATGCTGGGTTAAAAACAAAGTTGGGTTAAAATGGACAAACCCAGCAGTTGGGTTAAAATTTCATTTTTTTTTTCATTTAACCAAACTATTGATTAAAAATTACTGTATTGCTCGCTTAAAATTAACCCAAAATATGTTTCCAACCTATTTTGGGTTCATTTTAAGCAAGCCATAGTAATTTTTAAACAATAGTTGAGTTAAATAAAACTGCCCAGCACATTGGTCAAAACAACCCAATCGCTGGGTTTGTCCATATTTAACCCAGCATTTTTTAGAGTGCATATTATTATTATTCAATTTGTTCTTCATTTAACAGCATAATGAGTCACCCTTTGCATGTGTGGAATAAGATGTTGAAAAGAAATGAATTGTTTCAACATTTGCAAGTTGCAACACCCCCCCCCCCTCCCAACATTAGCAGTCTGAATAACAGTACTTCACGCCATGGACTGTTAGTCTAAACGACAACTCAAACATTGATGTGCCAATATATTACAGTCAGAAATTCCTCATTTGTGTGTATAGTTCTCTTTTCTCTGATTGCTGAGTCCTTTACCAAAAATAGTTTCATCAGAATGTCAAATGAGCCAATTGAGCTTCACAATAGCCCTGTTTGTTTTACCCACGTCAATGTTGCTTGGACTACTACACTTGTCAGTGAAAGTTTCTCTTTTGGAGCACACAAAAGCAGTTCCGAGTTTTGTGCCTTCTCCCCCTAGACTATAAATGAGCGCATGGCATCTAATCTAACATAACATCTGAAGCAGCATGGAGTGAACGGCGGTGTTTGATAACCATTGTTCTTGGTATAATAGCAATTTGCCTCTGTATGCTTGTTGAAGGAAGGACATGTGGTTCGCCTGCCATATGCAATAACACCCTACTGGTATTGAGCAACAGGAATTCTCCTGAGCTTTAAGGGCTCATATATGGAGCCTCAAATACAATACAAAATAAAGGAACTCTCCAATAAACTATAATCTGATAGGAGAAAACAAAGGACTTTTCTTCTTGAAACAATAAAACTGTGCAATGTTCCAGTGAAAGTAATGAAAGGAATTTGCACTATTAAGTGGCTGAAAATGTCAACAATATTACATCATAGGGGAGACCGGGGCTAGTTGTCACACTTTTTAACCCAGAGAATATTCTTCACTTTTATAGAAATATTTCAATTTGATCAATTGCTGAACTGAAACAACTTAGGTTTACTTGATTATTTATTTATAAATCATGTTCAAATGTGAGCATCAAATATGATCCATCATGCTTTTGAGGAATGTTTATTTATTCATCTCTTTTATTGCATTGCATTATATTTTTTGAGCTTTTATGAAAACTAAGCATTTAAATATCTCAGACACATTATTGGGAGATATAGAGTGATGACTGATATTTATGTGCATTTTATGTAAGTAGTCTGTTATAAAAAGATGTCATTGAATTATATTAAAAGCTTTCAGAATTTCATTTTTGGCCATTAATATCAGCTTATGCACCAAAATAGCATATTTTTAAACTTTTCCATTTAAATGTTTTATTTTTCTATTAATTTATATGTCAGGCTTGATTGGGTTAAGATAAATTTAAACAAAATATGAAACTGAGTTAAGATCTTGGTAAAGATTGTAAGCAAATGGAAATAGTTTTATTGCTTTGCTACATTTCAACTATATTTAAACACCATGTTTATGTGTTGAAAACATTTGAAGGCCATTGCCAGTGAGGTAAAAAGATAGACGGCGAGTTTATAACAAAAACAATAGAGCTTATCTTTTGTTTTCCATCACTATCTGTCACCTTTCATCTCTCCACCCATTACACAGCACCCAAATGAACTCACTTTTCCTTGACCTCAGAAGTCCAATAAATATTCAACCTTATCCTGACAAAAAGAATCAGCTGAAATTAACTTGTAAACTAATCAATCCCCATTCGGTTGAATACAAAGAATGGAGAATTAGATTTGAGAATTGCAGCAAATGGGACTATTTTCAATGAACAAGTACTTTAAATTTGGTCTGTTCCTCACAAAAATATGTCATATGACTTATTGTACATGGTGTTCTTTTTGTCATACACTCAAATGCTGGGATAAAAACAACCCAAGTTGGGTTGAAAATGGACAAACCCACCAAAACTGGGCTGTTTTAACCCAGTGGTTGGGTTAAATGTTTGCCCAACCTGCTGAGCAGTTTTATTTACCCCAACTATTGTTTAAAAATGTCTATAATGTCTGGCTTAAAATGAACTCAAAATAGGTTTTAAATGAAAAATCAGACACATAATTACTAGAGGCAACAATAATAATCAAAAGGTGAACATTTATTAAGCAATTTAATACGTTTATTGTTTAATTATTATTCATTAAACTTATTAGTAAATGTTAATTTATTAAACATATTGAATGTTAATTTCCAACCTATTTTGGGTTCATTTTAAGTAAGCAATACAGTCATTTTTGCTGGGTTAAAAACAACCCAAGTTGGGTTAAATATGTACAAATCCAGCGATTGGGTTGTTATAACCCAGCGGTTGGGTTAAATGTTTGCCCAACCTGCTGGGCAGTTTTATTTAACTCAACTATTGTTTAAAATTTACTATTTAGCTGGATTAAAATGAACCCAAAATATGACAGAATCTGACTGTTTTGTTAATGACAAAATATTGTTATGATCGAAGCCCCAGAGGACCTATTATTTTTGGAAATCCTTTCTCAATCACCTTGCTATCCTTTTGTGTTCCCCAAATTGTGTATTTGCATGTTTCGTGCATATGTTGGAAACTAAGGAAATGGATGCGAGGGTTATAACAAAAAGCTTGGGACAAATTGGAACCCATGGACTCTGGGCTGGACATCCCTAGAGACTAAACAAGCAATGTTCCTTATTCCCCAACCACTCGGCCTGGCGGGCGGGTGACTGATTAGAGCACGCGTGCCCAGACATGTCCCTATCGGTCTGGCCGCCGGCCAGTCAGTGGGCAGCCCACCCTGGTGTTTGATCTGGGGGTTTGGCTCCAGCCAGTCCCGGCATTGTATCCCAAACAATGCACCCCAGACCTACTGAACTCCATAAACATATCCCTTTGTGGGCTTTTCCTCGAACTCAGGGTGGGGGACACCCGCTGCCAGGAAGAGGGACTCCTATCTAAAAAAAGAATGCTGTGCCTCCCTCTTTGGACCTGCTGACTGGGCATTCCTGCCTTTAACCTCCAGGGAAAAGCCAGCTTCATAAATTCAGAGGCCATTGACTCAAAAAGGTGTGTAATGGCATGCTGAGTAAAAGTAACAGTCAGCTGTTGATTCTGTGCTACAAGAGTGCTGTTTCTCTTTAGAAATGATATTGGGCCTATTATAATTTGGATAAGGATTCTAGTTTATAACGTAAAAAAAGTGCTTCACTTATCTTTATTGGAAAGTTTAAAGGGGGACCTATAATGCCCCTTTTACAAGATGTAATATAAGTCTCTGATGTCCCCAGAATGTGTCTTTCCAGAAGAGGGCGGCGCTTTAACAGCTCAACAACAACAAAGCTGGAGAATCTCATGCAGCCAAAATGACGATTGTCAGTAACGGTGTTCAGCCTTACATTGTTCAAACCGGAGTCGACACTGATGGAGAGACTCAGGAAGAAGTGGACGTTTCTGAATGGTTAGTGGATAAATTGATGTAGTTGCTGTGGAGTTGATTCAACTCATCCACTAGCATGTGCCGTCATGTTCATCTTTTGTGCAAATCCAGCGTTGAATTGACCCTCGTTTGTGAAGCAGTCCGGTGTAAAATGACAGTATGGCAACAACACTCTACTACAACAACTCTTCCTCTTCTCTAAAGCAGCCCAACATGGCCTCACCCCCTTTGTGGAGTGTTCTTGGGGGCGGGGTTTATGTAAATTTTAGGGTTAGTGAAGTCACTAACCTGGGAAGAAGCTTGTTGTAGTCCCTACCAGCCATTTGTTGTAGTCCTTAAAAAGTGTGTGGCGACCAGAGCGGGCGAGAGCCGTGAGGGAACGGCGCGAGGCCGGTGACGCAAGTGATAACAAGCATCACCTGGGAGGTGCACCGGCCTTGAGTCTCTCTCACGGAGGAGCTCCGGGAGCATAAAAGGAGGAGCGACGACCATGGAGGACGAGAGAGGACCAGGCCTGGACTTTATGTTATGGTTTTGTTATGTTTGTGTGGCCGGCAGACGTCCGCGAGGGTCTGCCGGCATTACTTTCCTTTTGTTCTTTGTTTATTTTTGAATTAAAGTTACGTTGAATGTTCGCCGGTTCCCGCCTCCTTCTTCCCATTTACGAACTGTGTTACAAAGTGATTTCTGTAAAAGAAAATATCTCCCTTTGCACTGAACTTAGAGTGTTGAAACTTTGCAGATTACACACATTACACACTAGCTAAAGTTAAAAAAGTGAAATCATAATCAACTTAAGACACTAAGGCTATGTTCAGACTGCAGGCAAATTGAATTTTTTTCCTCAAATCAGATCTTTTCATGCATTCTGTCCACACTATTAAGTGGTACTTGGGACTCTGAATTTGTCCTCTGCATTTAACCCATCCAAGTTAGTGCACACACATTAGGAGGAGTGAGTAGTGATTGGGGGTTTGGGGCCTTGCTCAGTATTGCCAGTTTCCTGCCAGTATTGAGAATCGAATCTGTGACTTTTGGGTTACAAGTCCGACTCTCTAACCATTAGACCACAACTGCCCCCAACCTCACTGCATGGGTTGCATGGGGTGACAGAGGGAAAATGGAGGTGCATCGTCTCGGTCTCCAAATAAGAGCCCTGTCTTTGGACATACCATAGGGGTTTTCCATGTTCGTGAAGTAAATATGTTTACACAGCTTTTTAAAAATGCCGGGAGCTAGTGTTCTATGTGCGTTTGACCAATCAGTGTACACTTACATCACTGACAGTTCCTGGTTTAGACCCTGCTCTGAAGTAGGAGCTAATTTAGTTCCCCCAAAAGGAGTTCCTACCAAAATCATTCCTCGTTCCTGTGGTGCGAACACAGCAAAATCCGGCAATTGCTCCTCAAAACTAGCCCAAGACTAGCCCAATCACATTTCAGGGTGGTCCTACAGTAAAAATTGCATTCTGGGGGGTAAAATTCGACTCCCCTGGTAAAATTTGCATTCCAAGGGCTAAATATCACGTTATTTTGGGTTGCTTCAACCTGCGGACATGAAAAACAACCCGTGGCAACAGCGTGGCAAACCGCGCCAACCGATTGTTTCTCTAGATAAGACTCTTATTCCTCATCTGGTATCGTTTAAAGCCCTTTGAAGCTGCACTGAAACTATAATTTTGAACTTCAACCATTTGGGCTCCATTGAAGTCCACTATAAGGAGAATAATCCTGGAATGTTTTCATCAAAAACCTTAATTTCTTTTCGACTGAAGAAAGAAAGACATGAACATCTTGGATGACATGGGGGTGAGTAAATGATCAGGAAAATTTTATTTAAAAGGTGCCGTAGAACGTATTTTCGAAAGATGTAATATAAATCTAAGGTGTCCCCTGAATGTGTCTGTGAAGTTTCAGCTCAAAATACCCCATAGATTTTTTTTAATTTATTTTTTTAACTGCCTATTTTGGGGCATCATTAACTATGCGCCAATTCAGGCTGCGCGGCCACTTTAAATCTCTTGCTCCCTGTTACGTAACAGTCGGTGTTATGTTGAGATTCGCCTGTTTTCCGGAGGTCTTTTAAACAAATGAGATTTATATAAGAAGGAGGAAGCAATGGAGTTTGAAACTCAATGTATGTCTTTTCCATGTACTGAACTCTTGTTATTCAACTACCTCCATATGTGGTTTGAATTAGATGTGAAAAAATAGACTTTCAAAAACCCATTTGGATAAAATCTGGATATGCAAAAAAATTTGGCTGTCTGAACATGGCCAAACATCTCAAGAACTGGCAAATTTGATGCAGTCCATAAAGATGAGATGCACTGTGGTGGAAACACAACATAGGCTACTGACTCCTACTTCTGATCCTGACCCCACAAGTAGTGTCAAAACAAACATAGACTGCATCCGAAAACTGGAAAAATGCTGCCTTCTGAGGACACATTTCAACGTCTGAATCCAATGTTAGCTTCACTTCCTGTCTCATGAGATACCTTCCTCAGATCGATTTTTGAAGGAAGCATGGATGTATCCTTAGCTGCCATATCCCACAATCCTGTGCTTTCCATTCTGTGACAGTTGGGCTAGAAAAATAAAGATGGCGTCCGAGAGTTTAGTTTGCTGCTCATTTTGTATAAATGTACGATTTTGACCAACATATTTCAATTTTGATATTATTTCTATCGAGAAATTACTACTGTAATAATTAAATATTTGTTTAGTTCTCACCAAAGCTCGCGCTATATTGTTGTAGATCATTCGCTGCCTCAGAAGTCTGTCCGAAATCATTTTCGTGAAATGCCTTCATGCACAAACGCCATAAAGTCATTCTCTTATAAGACAGCGAGGCAGCAAGACAGCTACCTAGGTTTTCGGACGCAGCCATAGTGTGCTCAAAAAAAAAAAAAAGCTGCCATATGTCCTCCAGATCTCCAGGTGTCGCTGTCGCCTGTTGCTGCGCATGCGCAGATCACAGCAGTCGATCAGCTGACAGTGAGTGAAGCCTTTGGAAACAGTGTAGTGTCATAATGAATATCAAATCCTAAAACTGATCCTTTGAAAGGTATTTAATTAAAACTACCAAGTAATCGTCGTGTCATCTTGTTCACGTTAAGGTAAGACCGCTGGAGAAACAAGACGGCCGCTGTTTGACCGTGTTGTAACGTCTGCAGCTTTAGCTGTGTTCGCTAGTGTGGATTAGAGGCTCATCTTGTGTTTATATGCTTTAAAATGAATTAAGTGTGTGTTTTCAGATTGTCTCTTGATATTAAGCATCTCAGAGGTTTCGCAGTGTCGATTTGAGTGTATTTGTCCAGTTCTCTTGTACTGTATGTATGAAATACTGCGTGTTTACACTGTGATGGTGTGAGCCATCGGCAGCCTGCTACTGTTGATGACCTTATATGATCGAGCATCTGATATCTGCACTAGAGAGATAGATCAGATGAGATTATTACTCTAATCAGTGTCCATTCATCAGACTCAAGGTCGCTCTGATGGTCCTCTGCTTTAGCTCGTGACTGTCAAGTGTCATTCATTCATTTTGAGGAAATAAGCCAGCAAGTTCAGGCTAGCCATGTCCAAAAATTAATATTCTCTCTTACTTTAATGTTCATTGATTTATGCAGTGCTCTGACACTGAAAGTACATTGTTCCTGTTATGTGCCAAATAACATGAATACATTTTTTTTTTATTCAAAATGAATATTTTCAGGTTCAAATTATATGAAGTGTATATTTTAAATTCTGTATGTCAGGGTCAGAGGTGTAAATAGTGCCTGAAAACCATACTTGAGTAAAAGTACTGATACCTTGCATCGAAAATGACTCCACTACAAGTTTCAACCAATTCCAATATGACTTGAGTAAGTCTTAAAGTATCTGATTTTAACAGTACTGAAGTATTTTACTCATGCTGAATGTAGGCTAGTCCTCAACACCTGAGAGACATGCCAGTGAAAATAAGAAACAATTGATTTTTAAAATGAGAAATCAAGTTTATTTTCTAAAATCAAAATAAAACTGAACACCTCAATGTTGCAATAAATCAAGGTCGACACGACCTTATAAACGTCTACAAACTTGAGCTCAGGTGCACAAAAAGGTCATAAGTAAACCAATATCCTTCAAAACGGTCTTGTCAATATAGCGGATAAATAAATCAATGTTAAGTAAAATTAAATAGTCAAAGTCTACTGTAAGTGCTGGTTTGAGCCTCATCACCAGCTGCAGTCATTTCCTCATCTAATAAATCAAATACCTGCGATCAGAAACTACCTGCTGATGCACTCACATTCACGTAAAGTATCCTTGTTGGCAAGTTTTGGGGGAGTGAAGGCAAAATGCACAAGAAATTGTACCTTCAATGACCTTAGATGGGGATATTGCTTCTTTATATCAGAAACAAACTGCTGCAGAAAAAGTTTGCTGCCATGAAAAATGTCATTTGTAATTGCATTATTAATCACAAATGTAGTGGAGTAAAAAGTACATTTACCTGCTCAAAAATGAAGTCAAGTAGAGAGTAAAAGTTCAAATATCTTTGATACTCAATACAACTACAAAGTACCCAAAAAGATACTTAAGTACAGTTACTAATTACATTTACTCAAGTACTTTACACCTCTGGTCAGGGTCTGGCAATATCACGGAATATTGAAATTGTGATTAACATAAATATATTTTATTGATTTTTTTTTTTTATAGAAAGTTCATCAAAAAAAAAAAAAGAAGTAATGAGCACATTTATCCTGTATGATAAAAATCAAAAAAGGTAGTCAAGGCAAATAAATAAATGTAAATATAAGGTAATCAAGTAAAAATAATGAAATGAATACACTTAGATAAGTATATTGATTTATTCATGATTGATTATTTTTCATGTTTTTAAAGTAATGAATGTCTATAATTCATATAACCGTTTTTCAGTTATGGTCTCCAGGAAGATATTGTTTTTTTTGTATTTTCTTGTAGAGGAAAACTTGTCTGCAAGATATTGTGAATAATTTTGGGTCTTTTTTAGAGATATTTGCACAGCCATAATTTTAAATTTGCATCAAAATAATTTCTAAAAATGCCTTGCCTATTAATATAAAACCTAATATTAATTGAAAAACATAAATGTATATTTTTATTTTCCTGAAAATCCTAAATTAATTTCAGTCATTTTTGAAAATATTTTTTTTTTATTGTTAAGGCCTATATTAATCTAAGCATTGTTGAATTTTCTTGATTTATTTTAATATAAAACCTAATATTAATTGAAAAATATAAATATAAAAAAAATAAATGTATATTTTTATTTTCCTGAAAATCCTAAATTAATTTCAGAGTCATTTTTGAAATTTCTTTTTTATTGTTAAGGCCTATATTAATCTAAGCATTGTTGAATTTTCTTGATTTATTTTAATATCTGTAAAACACTAGTTGGTGGTGCAGTGTGAAGTTAATGCCTGTCAACATGTTTCTGCTTTAGACTCTTCATTACTTGTTCCTCAGCAGCCATGACAGAGTTCTGGTTGATTTCGGCTCCTGGAGAGAAAACCTGCCAGCAGACATGGGACAAACTAATGACGGCCACAACTCGCACCAACAATCTGTCCACTAACAACAAGTTCAACATTCCTGATCTCAAGGTCAAATTCTCTTCCTCTTCCTCTTCCTCTTTTTACAGTCTGAGTTCAGTGTCCTTTTGAGTTCTGGACAGAGATGCACGGATACTAAATTTCTCCAGCGATACCGATTATTCAGAGTGATATCTGCCAATACTGATAATGATAGTTTGATCATTTCATTATAATTAACAATTAATCATTACACTGTGTGCAGAATTATTAGGCAAGTTAATTTTCTGATCATATTTTTTTTCCAAGCACATTTTACCAATTCCAATCCACATCAATCTTAATAACTACTATTAATATTGTTTTTAATCATTTATAAGTGATTGTTCATGAAGGAAATTAAAAATGCCTTATATTAGGCAGGTTTTCTTTTACAGGCAAAATGAGCCAAAAAAGAGATTTAACTCAGACTGAAAAGTCAAAAATTATGAAATACTTATGAGATAATTGCTTTAAGAAATTGCAAAGTTAAAGCATGACCAACGGACAGCAAAATGCTCATTGGGTCAGCAGGGTCATACAAAAACAGCTGGAGAAGAAAAGACACGTTAACTGCAAAAGAATTAAGAATTAAGGTGAAGAATTAAGTGTGAAACCATCAGGAACCCTTTAGTCTCCAGCGCCACCATTTTCCAGAACTGCAACCTACCTGGAGTCTCCAGAAGTGCAAGGTGTCAGGATCTCAGAGACTTAGATTAGCTAAAGAATCCTAAAAAATGACCCGCTCTTAATAAGAATCACAAGCTGAAGTGTTATAAAGTACATGAAGACTGGGTTTTTATAGGCCTTATAGACAGACAGCTTGAGAGTGACTCTTGAAGGACCAGCACCAAATCCTGTTTGAAGAATTTATCTTCCAAAATCTGGCAGTAAGGTGTGGGAGTTCACTTTTAGTCCATCTCTTATCCTGAAATGATCTTCCAAAACTTACTGCCAGATTTTGGAAGATAAATTCTTCAAACAGGATGTGGTGCTGGTCCTTCACGAATTCTTCACCTTAATTCTTAATTCTTTTGCAGTTAACGTGTCTTTTCTTCTCCAGCTGTTTTTGTATGACCCCGCTGACCCAATGAGCATTTTGCTGTCCCTTGGTCATGCTTTAACTTTGCAAGTTCTAGTATTACATTAGTATTGCGTCCTTCTCAAGAGCATTTAATAATTTTTGACTTTTCAGTCTGAGTTAAATCTCTTTTTTGGCTCATTTTGCCTGTAAAAGAAAACCTGCCTAATAATTCTGCACACCTGAATATAAGGCATTTTTCATTTCCAGTCTTCATGAACAATTATATATCACTTATAAATGATTAAAAACAATATTAATAGTAGTTATTAAGATTGATGTGGATTGGAATTGGTAAAATGTGCTTGGAAAAAAAATATGATCAGAAAATCAACTTGCCTAATAATTCTGCACACAGTGTATATTTTGAAATAAATGCAAATAAAAACTTTATTCTCTCCATTTTATCAACTTGTTTCAGTTATAAACAAACATTACTCAAATTAGTATTAACACACATTAACTAAATTCTGAAGATTAAATTAATATTTCTTAACTTTCTGTAAGAAAATATTAATATTAAACATCAAACTGGTTTCTTAGCATTTTCTTTACACAAAGCCCAAATTCAGTGCAATTTCCTGCCCTCATTTGATTGACAGGATATATCAGCCCTGATATATCATCAGCCTTGAGCCTGTGCTTTTATCGGCTGATACCGATTATTGGCCGATATATATTAGTGCATCTCTAGTTCTGGTATTATGATTGGTCAGTCATTGCCGTTCTAATATATATATAAATTAGGGCTGCACAATATTGGAAAAAACTGACATTGCTATATTTTGTTTTTCTGTGATATGAAAAAAATTTCACTAGATTATTTGAATAGCTCTATTTATAAAGAATTAATCATTCTAGGATAATTGGGGTGATTTTCTGGGGTAGTGCATCTGCATAGAAATAATACACAAATTACAAGCATAAATAAAGAGAATAGAACAATAGAATAAGATACAGATTAAATAAGCAGTGCCTTATGTTTTTCAGATAAATCTAACTGTTTTCAAGTATACAGACATTGAATAATCAAATGTAAAACAACACAGCATAGTCTTCACTGAATAAATTAAATATAAGTAATATAATTAAAACAATTTATCTTTGTTAAAGCTACAAAAGTGATTTCCTCTCTCTTTTGTGGTTTGATTAACATTGGTGACACAAACATTATTAGGCTGCTGTCACTTTAAGATGAATGCAAGGATCCGATATAATGATATGCATCCCTTTTCTTTCTCAATTGTTTACAATACATAAGCCGACTGTGTTTACGAGGATACTCACCGAGATGGCCATTTTGTGCGACAGTGCACAAGTTCAAGTCTTCTTGGTCTTGATGTTTAAACTGACAGGACTTAAAAACACATGCAAATGATAAACTGTTACTCTGTGATGGTTAAACTTTGCAAATCGCATGCGTTCTGAACCGGGGGGCAGAGGGCCCATACAGATCAACCACTATCCCTATACTTGATATCGCACATCCTGCGATGTGACAATATATTGTGCAGCGCTAATATATATATGAAGAGTTCCATTGCATAAACCACTAAGTCAATCTGACATCTTTTCTTTTAAATTAGGATTTTTTATCAGGCTCCTTGGTAAAGTAATGTCACTTTAATGGCAATGAAAAGATTGCAGTGAAAAGATTGAACAGTTACTGAAATGCCTTATTTAAAAAATGTCACTTTAGTCAATTCATTGATATTTAACAAATTTGACTGTCTTTTGCTGTAAAACCATGTGTGCACATAAGTCCATGTGTGCTTTTTTTGCAATAACCTCTTAAGTCCACCTATTTGTACATCAAAACATAGTAAAACCTCTATTTCTGTCATTTTTACAGCAGCAAAAGGAACACTATTTTGTTTAGTAGCTAAGCTCGAAATCCTGTCATTACCACTGTAACGATGGACAAAACATGATAACTCGCAGCTCGGCAATTGAAGGCCGACTCATACGCACACCGTCATTCATCTTGAAATCATATGATTCGATTGCGGAGAGCATTCGCTCAATATCATTATCTCATTTTTGATGGATCTGAACTCTTCATATATGATGAATAATTTACACTGTTGTTGTCAGTTGTACGTTTCAAAATTGTTAATACAACAAGTTGTTTGCATCATTTAAAAATGTTCACAGAAATCTTCGTGTCATGTGGATTTTCTCTGTTTGAAAACAAAAATCAGCCTTTTAAAGGCAAAACTCGTTCCTATTTCCCAGGGTCAAGTGACCCTGCTGCCCTGTGTCGTCTTGACCAGTCACTTTCCGCCTGACAGGATGAGAACAGAGGCGGCGCCACTCTAAGCGCCGGCGGCCCCTGCTGTCTCTATGGGCCGATGCTGATCAAATCCAGCATGGCTGTGTTTGTATTGCTTCATTATACTGGATGGTGATCAAAGTGTCTCTGTTTCTCTTCTCTAAACGCTGCAGGTCGGGACATTAGATGTCCTTGTGGGGCTGTCTGATGAGCTGGCCAAGTTGGACTCTTTTGTTGAGAGGTAAAGTTTTTTTTTTTTTTTTTTTTTTTCTATTTTACATTCAGCACCACAATTCTTTTTATATTTTTATGCAAAAAAATGTCACAATGTGTGGATGGTTGCCAGGATATTTCTGTGTGATTGATGAGGTGTAATAGGGTGGTTGCTAAGGCGTTGCTATGGTGTAGTGGGTGGTTGCTTTTGTGTCCCAAGTAAGCAGAGATGTGTTTCGAATTTCTCTATGAAATTCTTGTCTTTAGGCTTTCTAGGTCCAACTACTGGATTTTATTTTTTTTTGCATCATTTACTGTCTGTCAGATGAAATTTAATTATTCTTATCTGTAACACAAACAGTGTGGGATGAGTTATGCATCAAACTCTAATATTTAGGGTTAGAGGTTTGACTCGCTCAGCCTATATGGGCAGTAGAAATAGAGACTATAATAATGCTCATTTAAAGGCCTTTCTGTCTAAAAGAATCAAACTTCTTGGAAATTTGAGTTGTTGTGGTTTCTAGTAATAATATATCAATCCTCAATGTCAAAAAGCCTTGTGTCTGTCAAACGGCATGTTTCTTTACTTTGGTGTGGTGAGGAATCTCATATAGAGGTGAGGTTACAGTGGCATCTGCCTAAAATTAGGTATTAGCAGTTTGGTGACGCTCTAGCTTCTCTCTCAACAATCATATTTAAATGACTTGACTTATAGCTTATCCATAGATGTGGAATTCTGTTTTTTGTGTTTCCCCTAAAGTCAAGTGTTGCCTTAGATAAATCTAGAGCCTTGATAAAAGATGACCAAAGCATGCCTTATTAGATATATTATACGAGGGGGATTTGATCTTAAGTTCCATGCACAAAAGCACTGTTGTTTTGAAGTATGTCCACTGCACACCAGACAATTTTTTTTAATAGTTATTTATTTTAATCTATAGACAGCCAGAATGTTCTCACTTAAAAAAAAAAAAAAGCCTTTAATATGATGTAATTTTACTAAGTAAAACTGGGCTTCTTGGACACCTCAGTGTTTCTGAATCATCTAATGTATGTGATGTTTTGATGAATTTGGTGACCTGGACAATCTTTGAGAATTGGAGAGAGTTTTCAGAGGGCTGTGATGTCTTTTGATGTCGTTCACAGTGTGGTGAAAAAGGTGGCTCAGTACATGGCCGACGTGCTGGAGGACAGTCGAGATAAAGTCCAGGAGAACCTCCTGGCAAATGGAGGTAAGAATCACTGGTATCTATGGTATGAAATGGGATCTTGTACTGTTTAGTTGAATTTATTCTTGTTTTCCATGCTGTGTTTTAGTCGATCTGGTCACTTACGTCACAAGATTCCAGTGGGACATGGCCAAGTACCCTATCAAACAATCCTTGAAGAACATTTCTGAGATTGTATCCAAGGCAAGTGATCTGATCCAATGATTTCTATGTTAATTATGGGACTAAAATCCACAGTGACCCTTCGTTTACCACCGGTTGTGGTCGTTTACCACATTCAAAATGATGCTTAATTTTATATCACTCGTTGGGAATGTATTTTGAATATCTTTCAGCCCTGTTTAACATATGTGACCCTGGACCACAAAATCAGTCATAAGTCACACAGGTATATTTGTAGCAATAGCCAACAAAATTATCCATTTTTCTTTTATGCCAAAATCATTAGGTCAAAGATCATGTTCCATGAAGATATTTTGTAAATTTCCTACCGTAAATATATCAAAAATGTATTTTTGTGAGTTGATATGCTTTGCTAAGGTCTTCATTTGGACAACTTTTCTCAATATTTTGATTTTGCACCCTCAGATTCCTGATTTAGTTGTATCTTACCATACATCAATGGAAAGCTTATTTATTCAGCTTATTTATGATGTATAAATCTTAAAAAATTGACCCCTATGACTGGTTTTGTGGTCCAGGGTCAAATATATCATTGATATGCATTCTTACTGTAATGATTGGGGCTCCTGGTGCTTGAATGGACACCTCAGATGCTGTTTTAAATGAAACTCTCTCCCCCTGCTGTTCAACAGCAAGTCTCACAGATTGACAATGACCTGAAGGCTCGGGCATCAGCCTACAACAACCTGAAGGGAAACTTACAGAATCTAGAGAGGAAGAACGCGTAAGTAAATTCCAACTTTTAGATTAACTCTTATTTTTAGGAGGTTTATTTTGCATGCATTATTTGGGCTTTATTTTATTATACATTTAGTAACCTGGAAACCTTTTATTTGTTTAGATGCATTGATATTAATTAAATTTTATTGAGTAAGTTCATAATATATAATGCAACTTACAAAAAGTAATTATTACCTGTTATAAATCCTGAAAATTCCTTTGTTTTTCATGGAACACAAAGTATTTTTTTTTAAAGAATATTCACGCATCTCTTTTCCAGACAACAGTTTATACTGACAAACTCCCAAGAAAGTAGAAAGTCTTAATTTCTATGTTAGAGTTCCTTTAATGACTTTGAGAGTCATGGTTTGTAAAGCATTTTCCTCTGAACAAATGTGATGTTTGTGGTCTCCCCAGCGGAAGCTTGCTGACCAGGAGTTTGGCTGATATTGTCAAGAAAGATGATTTTGTGCTGGATTCGGAGTACCTCATTACTATGCTGGTGGTGGTACCAAAGTAAGTGACATATTCCAAAACATAAATAGCCTCTTTGTGGATACACACAAACCTATTTTGTTGAATTTTTCTCATGCTGACAGCTTATTTTCTAACCCTTCAGAACAAATTATGCCGACTGGCAGCGCACATACGAGACTCTTTCAGAAATGGTGGTGCCACGGTCTACAAAGTAAGAATCTTGCAATAATTCTGTCAGTTATTTACTTTTATTTTCCTGGAAGTGTCTTGCATGTCTAAGGGATCATGCACTTTGTCACAAAATATAAATAAAGGAAAATTTATCAAGTAATAAGACCATGAGTGATTTGACTTTAGATAATCAAATGATTTACTTTAATAGTTTCATATAGTTGCATTTTTAAAAAGGTGTTTCTTTGAACAACTACACCAATTAAATGGGATTTTGGAAAACCTGACATGCAAAAGGTTGTTTGGATTTGATTTGACTAAAAGGCATAATCAATGTGTCTGCGGCTTGAGGAGAACATGTTTTGGACTTAACTAGACAAATTAGTGTCATGCCGGTTACTAAGGACATCAAATAATTAATGCAGCAGAACAAACAGACATCATTTTCCATCTGTCTGTAGTGTAAAAAAAATATATGTTTGGTTTGCACTTTTTATTGTCATTTTTGTGATTCAAGTAATGTTTTGACTGTTATTGACAGTAGTACTTTTGTATTAAAATTAGTATAAAGGAACAGTATAACTGTTACTACCAAAAATAATTTTTATGCATTACAGTAATTACATTTTTGAGAATTTTCTTCATGCAAAATATAATTTTGTGATTTTGAGTAAAATATGAATAGGACATTCTCCCTGCTACACAACACTAAATATTTGGTGTTAATATTTTCTTCTTGGCAGTTTGCTTTTTGAGGACCATGACAGCGGCCTGTTTACCGTCACACTCTTCAGAAAGGCCATCGACGACTTCAGACACAAGGCCAGAGAAAACAAGTAAACAGCCAATTTTAGCTCCACCATGCAGTCATGAATCACACCGTTGAGATGTCTGAGAAAATGTCCAGTTTAAGGATCCTAATGCCTTAGTCATCCCAGTGTCTGCTTTGCAGGTTCACGGTTCGTGACTTCCAGTACAACGAGGAGGAAATGAAAGCAGATAAGGAGGAGATGACCAGACTCTCAACTGACAAGAAAAAGCAGTTTGTATGTTTCGGCTATATGGATCCTCAGAGCAACTGGCATGTTAATACATCAGTTTTGGTTATTTTTAACTCTTTCACACACGTTTCCTCTGCAGGGTCCACTTGTTCGATGGCTGAAAGTGAACTTCAGTGAGGCTTTTATTGCTTGGATCCATATTAAGGCTCTGAGGGTCTTTGTGGAATCAGTGTTGAGGTAACGACACAACAAAACATCTCTTTAGGTTCTTAGAGGGCACATATCATGAGGAATCAAATGATTATTGAATTTTCTTTTGAAATAAGAGTTTTTTGTATCATGCCAACTTTGACTTTCAAAACTTGCAACCTCCTACCCAGTCCAAAAAAACATTTTTCACATCAGGTTTATTTTTGTAAATCTCTCACAGTGTAGCATTTCAAAGAGGCTATCATTGAAGGATGAGGCTGTGAAAATCTAGACTTAAAACAACAATTTTTTTTTACATTTTTTATTTCATTCTAAATAAACAGATATGGATTGCCTGTGAACTTCCAAGCAATGCTGCTACAGCCCAACAAGAAGAACATGAAGAAACTGAGGGAAGTTCTGTACGATCTTTATAAGCACCTGGACAGCAGCGCAGCTGCCATTATTGACGTAAGTTTACTTTTGGCCCTAGGCTGTGTTTTTGTGTTATGTGGTTTAAATATAAGGAATTATTTTATGTTTTGTGGCATTTACAGCATTTTGGGTAACAGTTGATTTCCAAGCGTAAAAATTCCTTCGGTGATTTCCATATTGAAAATGATGAATAGTAGGGGTGTGATGAGACGGGCATCTCACGAGACGAGACAAGATTTTTACACACTATTTTTAAGAAATCCTCTATGGTGAAATACATGACTAGACAAAATATTCTGCAGGTGTATTTGAAATGTTTTACTAATCATATTGTAATGAATGTCAACAACAATACTCAAGCACTGTAAAAGGTTTTGCTACAAACTCAACTGACTGACTTCTCTTCTGTATGATTTCAGTGTCTTCAGACCTTATTGTACAAGATTTATGAGCTCTACAACTTTTGACCTCCTAACTGAACTCCTTTCCACAAACTGATCATAGAAATAAAAACAGTATAAATAAAAATGTTAACACTTTACAATGAGGTCTCATTTATTAATATTAATGTGTTAACCAACATCAACTAACAATGAGCAATATATTTGCTACAGTATTATTAATCTTTGTTTATGTTAGTTAATAAAAATAGTAATTCATTGTTAGTTCATGATAGTTCACAGTGCATTAACTAATGTTAACCAATTAAAC
Organism: Chanodichthys erythropterus; assembly: GCF_024489055.1. Taxonomy (NCBI): domain Eukaryota; kingdom Metazoa; phylum Chordata; class Actinopteri; order Cypriniformes; family Xenocyprididae; genus Chanodichthys; species Chanodichthys erythropterus. Next base: position 37,194,553 of record NC_090222.1, on the reverse strand, counting down.
CTTACTGTTTGTGCTTAATAAGATTAAGAGAAAACTGTTATTCATTTTCATGGTAACACTTTACAATAAGTGCAACCATAATCGCACTCTCTCAATATTCAAAGTGCAAATAAGACCAAATTTTTCTTTGATACAGAGATTTACATATTGAGAGATATTTGCGTTCATCAGGGAGCCGCTTTCAAAATGTGGGGTATTGAAATCGCGTGTGAATGCGCCCTCGTGTTTACTTTCACTATCACGTGTACTCTGTAAATATGGAGCAGCGGCGTCCGTTATCCAACTGAATTAAATGTTTTTTATTTAAATTCAAAGCAAAACAACAGGAGAGGTGTAATGTAAAGGTAGCGGTGGCATATTCTTTCCTAATCATCCTAAACACTCTGTCATGGCAACATCACGAGACTACTTTTCGCCTCGACGAGAAATCTTGTCACGTTTTAGTCTCGCGAGATCTCGTGTCACACCCCTAATGAATAGTGATAACATCAGTGAGACTATAGGGGGTGGACCTCCATCCCTCTAGTGCAGTGATTCTCAAACCTGGCCTGGGGACCCCCCCACCACTGCACATTTTGCATGTCACCCTCATCTAACACACCTGATTCAAGTCATAAGCTAATTAGTAGAGACTGCAAGAGTTGAATTGCAAAACTCAGTTCCTGGGCTGCGTTTAAGTCCAATTTTTTGGGTGTCATCTGCTTAGCAATGGAAGTTAAAGACATGATGACGGATAATGTTACCTAAAGGAAGCATGTAGATGATGAAGAGAAGAGGCACAAGAGCAGAGCCCTGGGGAACACCGTGAAAGACCGGGTGCACACACTTTGCTTTAAAACACAGACTATATCTTATTTAATTAAATTGCAGTCTTGCAATTTGGTATGGGCACAAAGCCATATCGTGCTTTTGATTTGAGTTAGTTTGACAGATACTTTGCCAAAGCAATGGCCCAAAACAACATCAGAGTACCTTCATGTTATTATGAGAGGTTTTAAAATATTTCCAGTTTATTATAAAACTGTGGTGGCACAGATATAGGTAATTAATTGGAAACACTGTAACTCATAAAACTTTTAAGTTTTGGGCTGCTGAAAAAGTGTGTGGCACAGTGGCATTTTATTGTTGTGGCCTATTTAAGTCAGCATAAAACGGAATTTGCGATAGTCTTTTGTAACCTATTGTGACGTATATCCGAGTAAAACGGCTTCTGGAACAAGAAAAAATATAGGGTGGGATTTGATTTTGTCCATGGTGAATTGTGGTTTGCTATTGGTCAATTCCATTTGAGTGACAGGTTGTCCCGCCCTCACACCAGTAAACGCATCATCAGAGAAAAGATGTTGCTGCAAGAGGGAGGGGAAGTTATTTTGATTAAAGACTACGAGGCACATATATATATATATATATAAAAAGGATGAATTAATTATTAAGAATGTCAATTTTGATTTCATGGTGTCTTTTTCCTGTTCCAGCAATCTGCCATGGACATTCCTGGCTTGAACCTCAGTCAGCAGGAATATTATCCCTACGTGTACTACAAAATCGACTGCAACCTGCTGGACTTCAAATAGAAGAACCATACTCAATCATGTGCCCCTTTTTGTTTTGTCTCTGTGAATAAATCTAAGTTAATTTAAAATGTACATTGTTGAACTCTTGTTCTAGTCACCCGGTCATGCATGCTCATTCATATTCAGAGATACCTATCATTGCTGTTCAATCAGTGACGGCAGGAGAGTATCTATATCTACTGCCCCTAGTACGTTGTTTACATTTTTTTTTTAAAGAATGTCATTGTGTTATCATATGTGCAGGTAAATGAAATTATGCATTTTAAGTCATTCCATTCATTTTTTGTCATGTGTAGTAGTTTACATCTGATGTTAGTGATAGATATTGTTTGTGGACAACTGTGTTTTTAACCCGTATTCTTTAAAATGCACCAGTGGTCCATTTAAAGAAACAAAATGAGAGAGAAAACACTGTTACAAAGATGCAATATAAATGTGATGTTATGTACATTTGGTGTTTAAAGAGTTATATGTGCAAAATTGTGTCATGGAACCAAAATATAAAATTAATATAAATACATAAAATGTGTAATGTTGTTTTTTATTAAGCACATTTACCAAATGAATTTGCATTTCCAGAAGGTCAATCACAATGTGCAAATTAATGCAGGAAAGAAGGCCAATTGCAATTCAATTGGCTCCTTGTAAATTAGAATTTAAATTATTGTTTTAATTAAAAAGATTAAGCGGAATCTGTACATACAAAGTAGTAATTAATGGATAATTATGAATTAAGATACTTTTTAAATATTTTTACTCTAGAAATTTTTTGTTATGCCCTCATTTGAAACCATAAAAACCTTTAAGAAAATTCATTTAATTAAGTAAAGTGATTTTAAAATACCCAGAAATAAATAAGAAAATATAATACTCTGAAGGACAAATATTTTAAAGGAATAGATGACCCAAAAATTAAACTTGTGTCATTATTTATTCACCCGTATGTGGTTTCAAAGGCATTGCTGTTTTTTGGAGACACAAGGAACCGTCAAGCTCCAAAACACCATTACGCCACAGTCCTCATGCAATTACAAGTCTTCAGAAGTCATACAACAGATTTTGTGTGAAGAACAGACAGAAATTTAAAGGGTTAGTTCACCCAAAAATGAAAATTCTGTCATTAATAATTACTCACCCTCTTGTCGTTCCGCACCGTAAGACCTTCATTCATCTTCGGAACACAAATTTAAGATATTTTTGATGAAATCTGATGGCTCCGTGAGGCCTGCATAAACAGAAATGAAATTTCCTCTCTCACGATCCATTAATGTACTAAAAACATATTTAAATCAGTTCATGTGAGTACAGTGGTTCAATATTACTATTATGAAGCGACGAGAACATTTTTGGTGCGGCAACAAAAACTAAATAACGACTTATTTAGTGATGGCTGATTTCAAAACACTGCTTCAGGAAGAATCAGAGCATAATGAATCTTTTGTGTCGAATCATGATTCGGATCGCGTGTCAAACTGTTGAAATCACGTGACTTCACGTGACAGCTGATTCGATACGCTGATTCATTATGCTCCAATGCTTCCTGAAGCAGTGTTTTGAAATCGGCCATCGCAATAAGTCGTTATTTTGTTTTTTGGCGCACCAAAAATATTATCTCGATTTATAATATTAATATTGAACCACTGTACTCACATGAACTGATTTAAATATGTTTTTAGTACATTAATGGATCTTGAGAGAGGAAATGTCATTGCTGGCTATATGCAGGCCTCACGGAGCCATCGGATTTCAACAAAAATATCTTAATTTGTGTTTAACGAAGGTCTTACGGGTGTGGAACGCCTTTGTGATTTACGCGCGCAAATTAAGCAACAGTCGCTCAACACCACATAAGGAGAAGAAGATTTTGAATGTGAAGTGAAAAGACGTTAAAAAAAACCCGAAATAAGCCTAGTTAAATCATTCATATAAACAAGTAAAACGTAAATGATAACACGTAATTTAATAAACATCCATAGGCATTATAAAATCAAATGATTTTTTTTTATTTATAAAAAATAAAGAGAATGTTGATGAATCAATCAATTACACATCAAATGACTTGAAAACGCGATTTTTAATGAAACAATTGAGAACTGAAATCACACGCGCGCGTGTTTATATGAATGCGCGTTCACGATGACGCACAACATCGCCGCGTGTGTCTCACACAGATCTGCTGCATATCTGTGCTCGTGTGTGTGAGGATGCTCACGGGCTCGATGGGCTGCGGGGGAAGCAGGTCCGCCGCGATCGAACCCCGATATTACGAGAGCAGAGACACCGAGTCGACGTGGCTCACGAGCACAGACACGGAGACGATACGGACAGCTGCCGGTAACGGAACCGGCGAGAGCGCGAGCGACAATGAGAAAACAGCAGCAACAGCAGCTGCAACCGGATCAGGTCAGACACGAACATCTTTATTAAATACAGACATAATATAGAAACTATAGAAATGACTAGTGATACACACCCTAATGAAAGTATTACCATGAAAATATAAAATGGCACTCATGTTGTAGGCTACCTTACTGTATATGATGAATATGGTAATCTGACACCCTCACTGAGGCCCATAATGTATAATACACAGAAATATAGAATATATATTTAACACATATTGACCATAACAGTGCCCAAATCCAATAGTTATATGAATACTGTGGTAATTTGGTATTAGTCACGACTTAAAATGATTTTAAAATAAGACAAAACAAGCATTAATAATAATAAAATAAAATCATGGTGTTTCTTATTTTGATTTACACTGTCAAGTTTGTGTTTTAATTTTATTTTAAAAACCAGAATTCCCACTGTCAACCTGGATATATTAATTTAAAAGTCATATAAATGTAAAATTAGACATTTTTATAATGAATACATATTTTATTACTTATGCCAAGCTCTAAAATATTTTATCGGGTAGAAATTGTGAGTAAAAATATCTATTCTTATCCAGTAAATCATGAATGAAATATAAATTTATTGGTTAAATAGAGTGGGAACCCTGAGAAAACTTCTAGAATCCTGGAATTTATGTTTTTTAATTTTATTTGTAATTATTATTATTTATTATTATTATTTTTTTTTATTTACCGAAACCACAGTAGTGGCCAAAAATGTCCATCTTAGGAAAATTGACATCTTCCCCCTTATTCAAATATTATTAAAAATTTGTTAAAGATTTTGTCAGCATATTGCATAGTTGCTTTGGAGTCAAATGTTTTATTTGTGATAATAATGCAATAATAATGAAACATGCCAAAATGTGTCGACATTATTCTTGGCCAGGCTGTCATACAAATAAATTATGAATGCATGCAAAAACATTCATAATATTAATAATAACATGAATAATTAATAATATTAAATATTATTAATAAGTGATTATGTTGTAGCATAGTCCCTTTAAAGGCGTAGTTCACCCATCATGTCATCATGTACTCTGTTCTAAACCTGTATGAGTTTCTTTCTTCTGCTGAACACAAAAGAAGATATTGTGAAGATTGTGTGTAACCAAGCAGTGGATGGTCCAAATTGACTTCCATAGAATTAAAAAAAAAAAAAAAATACTATGGAAGTCAATGGGGACCAGAAACACACATTATTTAAAATATGATCTTTTAAGTTCCACAGAACAAAGCAACTCATACAGGTTTAGAACAGCATGAGGGTGAGCAAATGATGACTGAATTTTTCTTTTTGGCTGAACTATGCCTTTAAGGCTAGTCATTTCACTCGGCGGCCATCTTTGAAACATCTCAGTCATGCAAGCAAAGAATATACACTAACAAGAAGTGACACTCAATAGAACGTTTCATTGAAACACCAGCAGCAGCCCTGCGTTTCCGCCATTTTGGGGTGAAAGCGAGTCGGCAGTCCACTAGTTTCTATGGCAATATCAGCTGCTTTGTTAAAAAATAGTGTACATTAAAGCTGAAATCCATCCTGAATGACGACAGTACAGAATAAAATACCATCACTAGTGATCATCAAAACCTTTTTACAGTTTATTTTACACACTTTGTGTTTAAGTCTTCCACTTTTTCACAAACCTTTGCTCTCTAGAAACCCAGTCAGTTTGGGTTAAAATTCTTTAAAAGTCTTATAAACACTGAATTAATACCAACATATAAAATTAAATTAAGGACACGCATCAGAAAAATTGGGAATGTTGGACAATAAATATATGAATATAACAGCTTGATTTTGCAGTGTTGTCTAATGTCTGTTAAAGCAAAAGTGTCCAAAAGTGTGAATTATGGGATAACGGACACAGCAATGCATCATGTATTATAAAACCATTATGTTTGTAGCGTGATCCATTAAAACGTACAATATAGACTATTTCAGTTCAGACCTAGATATTATTACTATTACTCCACTAGGTCTAAAATATATTGTTCGCTGCAAACATGATTATCTTAAATTCATTAATTATTAATTTACTATTAATAAATGTTTAAAGTTGCATAAAATGAAATACTCAATAAAGTAGGCTGTGTTACCTCAGATGGTTGAATGGTTGGTTTCCACAACTGGTAATAAAACATATATAAGACAATACAACATTTACTGTAGGAGCCATACAATTTACTGGCGACTTAATTTAAAAACTGTTCTATTGCGCTTCTGATTTGGCAGTGAAATTCACAGATTTTGGGTGTGTAAGATGTGAAGGATTCGATGCTCCAGTTAGTATTTTCACCCCATAATGGCGGCTGCGCTACCGGAGCACCATCTAGTGGCTGTTAGCCAAAAAGTATCAAAGTTTCGCCTCTTGGGTTCTAAGCTCTTTGATGCAAGTATATCAACCGGGCAGTTGCAGTGACGTAATGACTTTCCCGATTGGCGATTGGCTCTTTTATTTAGAAGGCGGGACTTATTCCGCCATATTGCGCGTTACACCGTCAAAGCCTTTGGAGTCAAAAAGTTTGAAATCCACTGGTGTTCATGACATGCATATGAAGAACTTCTTTGTTGTTGCTGTAAAGGTCAAAAGGAAGAGAAGCCCATGACGGTAACCAGAGGCTCTTCTGCTAAGGAGAAGAAGCTAGTGAACGCCGGCACACAGTGCGGCAGACGTGCAACGCTCACCGACAGCACCCAGAGGAGACCAGCGCACAGAGATGAGGTCAGATGCATCAACATTTTTTACCTCATAATCAAAAACAGATACAGTTTTTAAGTGACTTTTACTTCATGCAACATATCTTATTTCTTTTGATTTTGGGTTATGTAAAGATGAGCTGGACCCTCAGCAATTATCTCTCTAAGTAAGGTTAATAATATAATTTATATTTTACTCAGTTTTACTCAAATTAGGGTGATGCAAAAATGAGTACACCCCACAACAAAAACTACAACATCTAGTACTTTGTATGGCCTCCATGATTTTTAATGACAGCACCGAGTCTTCTAGGGATGGAATAAACAAATTGGCGACATTTTGCAACATCTATCTTTTTCCATTCTTCAAGAATGAGCTCTTTTAGAGACTGGATGCTGGATGGAGAGTGATGCTCAACTTGTCTCTTCAGAATTCCCCATAGGTGTTCGATTGGGTTCAGATCAGGAGCCACTGAATCACTTTCACCCTGTTCTTCTTCAGAAATCCAACAGTGGTGTTAGATGTGTGTTTAGGATCATTGTCATGTTGGAAAAGTGCACGACGACCAAGGGCACGGAGTGATGGTAGCATCTTCTCTTTCAGTATAGAGCAGTACATCTGTGAATTCATGATGCCATCAATGAAATGCAGCTCCCAGCAGCCCCACATATGGACACTGACACCACCATGTTTCACTGTAGGCTCCATGCATTTTTCTTTGTATTCCTCACCTTTTACTGGGACTCTATACTCTGGAGTGATGAGACCAAGATGTACGGCATGTACATCTTGGTCTCATCACTCCAGAGTATAGAGTCCCAGTAGTCTTCATCTTTGTCAGTGTGGGCTCTGGCAAACTCTAGGCGGGCTTTTTTGTGCCTAGGCTTTAGGAAAGGCTTCTTTCGTGGACGGCACTCATACATGCCATTCCTCTGCATTGTATGCCGTATTGTGTCACGAGGGAATAGTCACCTCAGTTTGGCTTTCTACTTCTTTAGATAACTGCAGTGAACTTGCATGCTTGCATGATTTTCTTCAACCCTTCTCATCAGAAGACGCTCCTGTCGAGGTGTTAACTTCCGTGGATGACCTGGACGTCTCTGTGAGATGGTTGCAGTTCCATCTTTTATAAACTTTTGTACCACTTTTGCTACAGTATTCTGAGTGTAAAGAAATTATTTTATATTTCTCAGCTCTTGTGACATTTCTCTTCCATGTGGTGCCATTGCTGACAGCATGAAATGGGAAGGGGTTTTAACACCCTTTTATAGTCAACTGTCTGCTGGACACCTGTGTAATGAATAATTAGACTCACCTGTGGTTGAATTCTTGTTAAATTAGACATTTGTAGTCTAAAATTTAGCTTTGCTCCAGAGACTTTCAGTGGGGTGTACTCATTTTTGCATCACCCTAATTTGAGTAAAACTGAAAATTTTGTTCACCAAGTTATATTATTAACCTTACTTTCATGTTATAAGTTAAACAGATGTTTTATTAAACTTAGTCTTGTCAACATTTTGGAAAATGTTTTTGTGTTCATTGAGATATTGTTTAAAATGTTACTTTTCAAAGGGGGTGTGCTCATTTACGCTGAGCACTGTATATTATGCATCTTATCTCACCATGCAGTGCATCTTTATAGGCTTATATTCTTTTCTTGCAGGTTAAAAGTAAATCAAAGAAAATTGCTGAAGGGGTTAAAAGCGTCCGTCCGGCTGTAAATGCTGAGGTGATGCCCTGACGTCAGAGTTTGTGGAAGAGCTGCTGCCATCAAACACAATCACAGTGCCACTGTCTAACGAGGGACTTTCATTATATTTAAATGCACGTTAAATCAGATGGCAGATCTGATCTAGTTCCGTCTGTTTGTCTGCATGTAAACGTTGAGCGCTGGAGCAGGCGGCGACCCTAACATGCTGCAACACGTGTCATTTTGAACTGGATCAAGCCTTTATAGAGCTGCATCTCTGTTTCTGAAGTATTCAGATGTTATTTATTTCCCTGTCATTGTTCATGATTAATATTTTGCTGGCATTATGTATTTCCATCAGTATTGTGTGGATTAGTGATATTCTAGTGCCTAATGAGTCTGTTTGATAATGCAGATATACAAATGTCTCAGGTTGCGATTGTATGAAATGAAGACACATTCAAACATAACATTGTCTTGTTCCTCCTGAATGGAAGCTGGTTTCCAGTCTGCAGACTGATTTATTTATTTATGATTTAGTGAAGTAACATGTTTGATTTGAATCAGTCAATTTGTTCATCATAATTATGACATTTTTTACAGGGACGATGGAAAGGATTCCCCGAGTAAAAATAGCAAAAGAATATTTTGATTTGATATTTTACTACAAAATGAAGCAATTGATAAAAAAGGAGCATAATAAACATTCTAAAATTGAAAGATTGTCTTACATCTTATAAATGACATTTATATTTCAAAGTGTTTGTTTGTCTCATCCTGTACTGATATAAACATTGTAAAGTGTGATGATTTTACCACATGTGCAGATCATATTTTTCTTCAAAATACAGTTTTATACAGTAAAAATGAATATGACATAAAAGAGTAATCCAATGAAGGGAAAATATAGAATGTTAAGTGTTTGAAGCGAACCTTATAGAGAGGCTTCAAACAAATGAATGAATTCCATATTCCTTAATGAATTCCATAAGAAATAATTGACGTCGGGTCATTGAATTATTAGAAAATAATGCACACCCGAGGTAATAATGCACACCTCAGATGTGCATTATTTTCTTATAATTCAACGGTACGAAGTCAATTATTATTATATTACGGTTACCACACCTCAAGACACTGTTCAGATGTTGTATTTCAAGACATTTGTCAGCTTTTTGTCCTTAAACTGTGTGTGGGAATTTCTTACACATTTCTCACCAAAAGCCTTGTGCTAATTCCAAAAAACGTAATTTCAGAACTAGTAACAGAGGCTTGAGCCATTGATAGCAGAATAATGCAGTTATTACAGTTTTTTCCAATTGCTAACACACAATTTTTCAAACTAGTCTGGTTTTATCAAAACACTTAACACAATTCACAAAACCACACACCCAAACTGCAAAATACCTCATATATCCTGCAAAATGAAGCACTGCAACCGAAACTACACAGAGCATTATCAAAATCAAACTTTTGCATGAAATGGCACACACTTCATTCATATTACCAGATTTTTGCCTAACCACCTACACACTGTTGGGCATAATGAAAAGCACCCCCATCTTTAGTATGCTTTGCCATAATACTAAAATATGTATCAGATTGTTCACATGCACAGAAATATTTGCAGATACACACACATGCTGTTGCAACATTTTTATTTTTTTTCCTTCACTACAGTAAACAAGTCAGTACAACATAAGCACAGCAGATATATTTACATGGGACTGAACAAAAATATTCTTACAAAAAAAGTAAACTGAAAAACAAAATTTCTTAAAAAAAAATATATTACAGTAAAAAAAAAAAAAAAAAAAAAAAGGCAAGAAAAATAATTAGGCAGCATCTTGCCGCACAGCCGGGTCTGGCCACAACGCCTCGTCAACATCACAGGCAATATCTTCCCTTGCCAGACATCGAGGGAAGAAGCGCCTTGAGTGCCTTATCCATCCCTGAATTGCACCCACATCAATCTCATCACATGCCTCTTCCATGGCCTGCACAAGAGGCATGCGCACAAAGGGCTGCCGGTCGTATACCTTCCACCGCCATGCCGAAAAGAATTCTTCTATGGGGTTCAGAAATGGTGAGTATGGTGGGAGGTATTGCACGAGAAATGTTGGGTGGTCAGCAAACCAGTTTTGGACTGGGGCTGCACGATGAAAGCTCACGTTGTCCCATACTACAACGTACCGGTTTCTTTGATGGTCTGCATCATTCATACGCTCTGGTGGTATGAGAATGTTGTGAAGTCTGTCCAGAAATGTGAGAATATGAGCTGTGTTGTATGGTCCAAGTTTGGCATGACGGTGGAGGACACCATGCATATTGGAGATGGCAGCGCACATTGTGATGTTCCCACCACGTTGGCCAGGAACATCTATAATGGCTCTGTGGCCAATGAGGTTTCTCCCTCTTCTTCTGGTCTTTGCTAGGTTGAACCCAGCCTCATCTATAAAGATGAACTCATGTGGGATTGCATGAGCATCCATTTCCAGTACTCCCTGAAAACAAAGAACAAAAATCACTCAATATGGTGTTATCCAGTACACTGGGAAACAATGTTGTGTGTAGTGTACTGCAGTCAATATAGTACTTACATCCACATATGCTCGTCTGAACTCTTTGTTTCTTTGAAAGTTTCTCTCAAACGGCACCTTATAAAGTTGTTTCATTCTGATTTGGTTTCGCTTGAGAATGCGAGCCAATGTGGACAGACTAACTCGTTGAATGTTGTTGAATAAGGTGTTGTCTTGGATGATGTGGCTTTGAATTTCTCGTAATCTGATTTCATTATTTTCCAAAACCAAGTTTACAATGGCAGCTTCCTGTACCCCGGTGAACATTTGGCCCCTTCCTCCACCATGGTGTCGTCTCTCAGTCCTTTAGAAAAAAATAAAATAAAAATATATATAGGGCTTGGACAATGCAGCCTAAATATTTTCCCCCACAGTAGAGTACATTGTACAGGAAACTTGTACAGTTCATGAATGGCTGATGTCATACACTAAGTAAACAGGTGTCACCCAACTGATACACTATGACATGGGGTATACTACATGTGTACTACATGAAATTTTGGTTACATACCTGTTCTCCAGTCTAAAGGTCCGGATGACAGAGGCGACAGTAAAACGGCTCAAGTTTGGCTGCACTCTCTGTCCAGCCTCACGCATTGTCAACCCATGGTTGATGACATGATCTACTAAGGTTGCTCTGATTTCATTTGAAAGTGTTTGTCTTCTTTGGCCATGAACTCCTCTACCTGCTCTACCCCTACCTCTCACTCTTCCTCCCCCTCGTATTCTCCACCTCCCTCTTCCTCTTCCTCTTCCTCTCTCTGCAATGTCTTCCATTGTTGTTGTAAAAAAAAAAAAGGTTCTCACCTGTGGTCTTTTCATAGTGCTTACATCCTGATTGAAGTGTTAACAATTAACCACTGAGGTGCACATGGTGGCACATGTAATTGGCCAATTAGCTCATGTAGTGTCATTTTGAATGGCAGTGTTTTGAAATGGCAAACATGTGACTTTATGTCAGATTGTTGTGTCTTATGCAGAGAACTGTATTTAGTGAATTTAAAAAGTGCTATTTTGAAATGCAAAATGTGTGTAAAACAGAAAAGGTGTTTAGACTTTTGGAGACTTGAGAAGAAGTTTTGCTCTCTGTGTGTCAGTTTAAATAATTGTGCTGTGCATGTCATTTTAGTGTGTTAGCAATTGGAAAAAACTGTAACGCAGTTAGAGAGAGAGAGAGAATATGTGAATGAGTCTGTCTCTCTCACGGCAGCAGTGTCTCTACTAACAGCGAAACTGTAAGTTTATCTACCTCAAGAACAGCGCAGTTATTACCTCGCCGGTGAGAAATGTCATGTAGCTTTTAAGTTGCTAAACTGTTTTACTGATTAACTCGTCAGAGGAGCGCGGACATCACGTTTCTGTGCGAGTGTGTGTCCGTCCTATAACATTACAGTACATGTGTACATTTGAAAGATTTTGCGGCAAAAACCATGAAAATAATTTGTCGTTTTTATCCTGTTGTTTACTATATTTATTTGCTTGGTCGGTGTCGTTGTTTATTTTGCGGTTGTCGGCTGTAAAGACCTTTTGAAATAACTGAAATCATTTGGCGAAGTGATATGAAACTGTGTAATGCGGTCAAGAACTACTTTACCTGTGCGTTTCCCTGAAAATAATAATTGCATGCCTTAGAACGTTCGACAATTTATCAGATTCAAGCATTCAACAGCCCCCGTAGTATAATTATTTATAAATGAGTCAAATTCACACCACAATATTATTATTTTTTTTATTCTGTTGATCATCACTGGCTGAGAAAAATGAAAAAATGACAGTCATAGATCAAAGTACCATGTGGACTGTTTCTCATGCACGCACATTGCATCTGCCTTTTTACACATTTATTTACATGTTGTTTTAGTTTTTATTACCTCAGTGATGAGTGTCAGCAGTTTAAAAATCTACAATGCATGAGCAGTTTTACTGCAAAAAGACACATGATTTGGGATTGTATATTAAATTGACTTGATATTGCAGTGCTTAAAAAGGCAGTGTTTATAAGGCAAATTAATTGCTTTAAAGAAGGAATCAAGAGACACTTCAGAGCAAATGAATAAAACAGATTTCCTCACAGCTAATGAATAAAACGAACAACATCCTCAGCACTCATGCACATTGATATCAGTCTCTCTTCATTTCATACTGGATTAATGAAGGAAAAAGGCAACAAGATCTTGCTTCAGTGATTTACCAGCTACAAATTAGATTTTCCTATACAATTAAACACTGATTGTTACATTATCAGATGAATAAAAACAGAGGACAGAAACAACTAGCAAAATTATAAGTACTGAAAACATCAAATGAATATTATAAAACATTCTGCAATCTTGTATTTTACCACAACAATGCGAGATATAAACTATCAAAAAAGTATCAGCTGGTCCAAACATAAAAATACAATCCCCACATAATAAAAAAACGAGATAAAATGGCTCTTTTACAGATAATGCCTTGGCAAATATTTCTCAAAAAGAAACTAACTGTAAATTAATGTTTGACCCTAAAACGTTTGATTGACAGATCAGATTTAAATGGGGAATGAGTCGAGATTGCATTGACCTTTGACCCAGATTATATGAAACGACACAATACTTCATTGTCCAAACGCTTGGGAAGATCTATTGAAATAATTACAGTTCCTGAATGAGATTTTGGTACCATCATCATCATCACCACAAAATAATCAAAAAATCTCTGACTGACATGATTAAACGTTGTACATCCCAGAAAATTACCTGACATATAAAGCATGAATTATGTACTAAAAATAAATGCAACTCTTAATGTTTATAACCCCGGACTGACCTCATCATGCCTGTCAATAAATAAAACGGCGCATACGGCTTGCAGGGGTACAGTTATCTCGAATTACTCAAAGTCAATCAACATACGCATAATTTACAGTCAAATCACAGAGATATGATTATCATGTGCTGTACAACTATATACACACCACCAACATATACAAAAGTCACGAATAAAAAACAATATCTCATGGTGTTTCTAACAGAATACCAATTGATTTTCAGCTTCTGTGTTGAGTGACGTATTTGTGCTTATTGGTTTAAACGTCCATAAACGAAACACACATAATAAAATTGTAAACCTTTATACAGTAAGCATGAACTCATAACGGACTCTTCTTACTTCCTTAATGCATGCTCCTGGTCTTATTTAGAACAATATGCAATGCCCAATTTTATTGTCCCAGTCCTGCATTTTTCTTGTTGAATACCCTGGTTGCAAGTCATGAGACTTTGAGAGATTGTGAAAGTAGTGAATATTCAATGTACAGTCCAGCTCTAACGTCACATTACGGACGTACAACGGCTTGTGAATATCGCATTCAAGCACTTTGATGCCGGAAAGAGCAATCATGGAGGATACTAGGTTTATTCTTGCCTATTTATAGAGAAAATCTTATTAACGCCAAAATGATATTTAGCGTCCCATTCATTGACAACTATATAAACATTAACCGAGCTATCTAGATAGTCAGTATGCTGACGATACTGGAATTTCGGTCAAAAATAGGCTATTTTCACTGTGTATAAAACATACGATAAGCTTCAAATGATTATTTACATTTGCAAATATGCACTACTTTAATAACAAAACAAAGTGATGTAGTTGTTGTGGAAACAACCAATGAAAAATAGTAGTCACATCCGCAATCGTTCTCCCCCCGCCATGTTTAAAGTTTATGGCACGGCCATCTCGGAAACTTTGGTACATGACTTGAGAGGGCATTCGTTTCCAATTTTTAACTAGGAAAATATCTGGAAATCATGCATTGGTAGATCTTAATTAAAACATAGTCATAATTATGAGATAAAAAGTCAAAATTATGACATACCAAGTCATAGTTTTGACCTTTTGTCATAATTTTGACTTTCTATGTCATAATTACGCCTTAGTAGTATGTCATATTGTGACTTTTTTATGTCATAATTACGATTTACCAAAGCATTTTTTATGTGATGGAAATGGGCGTCCATACTTAAAAGTGCAGTGTGTAAATTTTTAGCGGCATCTAGCGGTGAGCTTGCAAATTGCGGCTCAGTCCACCGCTCACCCCTCCCTTTCGAAGCACAGAGAAGCTTTGGTGGCCGACACAGGACAAAGATGTCATTGTCTGAGACAGCAGAGAGCAATGAGCAGCTTGTCCATTTAGGGCTACTGTAGAAACATGGCGGCGCAAAATGGTAACTGCAATGTAAGGGGACCCGCAGATAGCAATGGCTCATTCTAAAGTAATAAAACATAACGGTTCATTATGTAAGGTCTTTATACACCACTGATAACATTGTTATGTATATTATATTGCATTTCTGTCAATAGATCCTTCTAAATATTACACACTGGACCTTTATTCCCGTGTTATGGCCATACTAAACCCTGCTTTTAACCCAAGGTAAGGGAACGTTTAACACCCAGGGTTATGAAAGCCTGCTCTTTAGCACTGCTTTTTCGGTGTTAGCCCTGCAATGCGGTGGCAAATCAAAGATGGTCTTATTCAGGGACATGGTGCGACTACACCGGGCCCCACCCTTTAGGGGGCCCCAGAAGGCGATCGCAAACAGACCGAACGAGGGGGGACCGCTTCCTCTAACTCGCATTAGTCCCTGCCTCATGCTAGGGACGGCCGTGGTCTTATTATTTAGAGCTACCAAGGTCCATAGTCTACCATTGGAGAAAGCATAACAGCCAACTTGGATCACATGTGCCTTGATAACCAATCACATACATTACAACCTTGGTGTCACTGAATTTAACCCAACCTGTCCCAATATTGTCTGTGACTTCGCTTTCAAAACAGTGGTGTAAATCTAAAAATAGAACAATTCAAAAAGAGCAAACATGTTGAAGATTAGCTGACAGGCTGTTGAATTATTAAATTATAAGCCGTTTTCACACGAAAAAGCTGCCACAAAAGCAGTTTCTTCAACGCAATGAAGCCTCTCCTCCATTGACATCCATTAAAAAAAACGGCCTCTGGTCTCCTTCCCTGTGTAGAGTTACGTTTTGCGTTACGCTTGGAGGATTGCCTTAAAGTGGCTTTGTCCAAAATCTTGAAGTGGTAAAAATGCCACCTTTCCACTATCTCTGACATTCGCATGCAGTTGTCGCATTTCGCCCCCTTGTGGCAGTCACACAGAACTTTGAAATTAGTAGTGAAACAGCCATTGCTTTCTATGTCGTATTTTTTATGCCATTATTTTGACCTTTTCTTTGTCATAGTATGTCATAATGACTTTGAATGTGAATTTCAATTTAGTATGTCACAATTTGTACTTTTTATGTCATATTTTTGACATCATCAGAAAGTTACGTTTTTATCTTATGTCATAATTTTGACTTTTCAATCTGATAATTATGACTTTTTTAGTGGCAATGGGCTACAATCGCATCAATTCCTATTGAAATGTCTGGATTTCGCCCACAAAATTCACCATACAAATATGAGCTCAACTTGAAACGCAAAATAAGATAACCCAGTATTGTGACTCAAGGTTACCTATTTCAAACTGAGAAGGCCTAATGAGTCATAAAGTTAATTAATTACAGCATAGAATAGAAAATGGCCCATGAGTGGAAGAACTGCTACACATCCACATACGTTTATTGGCTCTGTACAACACGGCTGACTGACTGATCTCTCGCTCGACCAGTTCTAATCTATACAACTACAACAGGATGACATACGGCGTGATCCGCGTCTAAACCTCCTTGATGGTTCTCTCCGACGGCCGGTATTCTGCGCCCTTCTCAGATGCCATGACGAAGGACTGAGTCTTGCGTTTCAAGCGCGCACGCTTGTTGGCTAGAGAGAGGCTGTGCTTGCTGGAGGCGATAATGTCGGAGATGAACTTCTTGCAGTCGACACAAACCTCCATGGCGTTCCAGTCTTCCATCAGCTCTTTCGGGAGCTCAAATTCCTCCTGAGATGAGGACGACTGCCGAGTGTGCTTAGATAATCTTAGAGAGATGGAAAAGAGAGTATTGTCAGAATTGTGAGATAATAAGTTGCAATTATATTTGATTCTGTCAAGCTTCTACACTAGGCTGGGTTTTTGTACTTGGACATTGTGCGCTGGAGGCTGGGTCGATGGTGGCTCATGCTGGGCTTCTCTGGCTTGTGAGCGGCCTTGTCCCGTTTCAGTGTGGACGTGGACGGACCCAGAGAGTAAATGGGTAGACTGGCGTAGGGCTTTGATGGCAGCCGCATCTAAAGCAACAGAAAAGGACTGTTATGAGCACAAAATGAGCTTCCATCAGCTTTTGATCTCCTGAAGGACAGAGAACAAAACGTTCCTAAGTACAGTGATGAGATTTACTGAAGTCACATAGAGCTCGCCAAAAAAAAAAGGCGTAAAATGAGAATTACACCAACATTTAATGAAGTTATGTGAACATGAACAGTACATATAAATCATGACTTACTTTTTTACAGCATTGTGAACACACAGGCCTGCAAAGATCAAGAACAAGATGATACAGCAACACTAAAAATGTGTTTTTCTGTCTTAGTTTCTATTGAAACATCTAAAAATCCTTAAATGAGCACTGACTAAAAAGTTGGATGGCAAGTTATTTATTACCTTTTACAAAACTGACAGGTGTAGGACCAGGTAAAGAAGGAAAATCGTTTCGTTCGGCAGCAGAAGCACAGCTGTCAAAAGAGAAATATCAATGAGTTCCTGAGAGTCATCCTCAGTATTCACAATATATTTGCAATGATTTGAATATTTGAATGATTTGAAATATTCCAAGAATGTTTTAATGCCAGAGAAATAAGCAATTTTAACCAGGACACGGCCCATGTCGTGCATCGCCTATCAATGACATCATACCCGCGTTACCCTAATATCAATCTATCTTACTGCAGTGTGCAACAAGTGTCTCATAGCAGCCGCCAAGCGAATGCAGAGTAGCACTATAACAACTTTCAACACACAAATGTATCGAACATGATTAAACAGCACTGCTTTTCCCCACATACACTTGATGGGAAGAAGCGGAAACAGCGACTGTGGCATAATAAAAGCTCGACTGCTCTCGAGTCATGTGTCGCGCTCATTTCTCATTAGCAATCACTCCAGCGGCCTCGTTCCGCTCCAACGGCTTTCAGCCGCACCTTGCTTCATACTACAGTAATGTTAATAAATCTTTAAAGGGTTAGTTCACCCAAAAATGAAAATAATGTAATTTATTACTCATCCTCATGTCGTTCCAGACCCGTAAGACCTTCATTCATCTTCGGAACTCAAATTAAGATATTTTTGTTGAAATCCGATGGCTCAGTGAGGCCTGCATAGCCAGCAATGACACTTCCTCTCTCAAGATCCATTAATGTACTAAAAACATATTTAAATCAGTTCATGTGAGTACAGAGGTTCAATATTAATATTATGAAGCGACAAGATTTTTTTTGGTGCACCAAAAAAAAAAAAAAAAAAGACTTATTTAGTGATGGCCGATTTCAAAACACTGCTTCAGGAAGCTTTGGAGCACAAATGAATCAGTGTATCGAATCATGATTCAGATCTCGTGTCAAACCACCAAACTGCTGAAATCACGTAACTTTGGCGCTCCGAACACAAAAGATTCATAACGCTCCGAAGCTTCCTGAAGCAGTGTTTTGAAATCAGCCATCACTATATAAGTCGTTTTTTTTTTTTTATGTGCTCCAAAAATATTTTCGTCACTTTATAATATTAATATTGAACCACTGTACTCACATGAACTGATTTAAATATGTTTTTAGTACATTAATGGATCTTTAGAGAGGAAATGTCATTGCTGTGAATGAAGGCCTCACGGTGTCATCGGATTTCAACTCAAATATCTTAATTTGTGTTCTGAAGATTCTGAAGATGGTCTTACGGGTGTGGAACGGCATGAGGGTGAGTAATAAATGACAGAATATTCATTTTTGGGTGAACTAACCCTTTAATACATTATCTCATCCATGAATATGATTTCTGCCCGAGTCCCGTCGGATTCCACCGGCTGTAGACGTGAAGACAACACCTCCCATGATTCCGAGAAATCAAAGCATCATCAAGCTACGCCTTTGTTTTGAATAAGCGACCTCTAGTGGCGAAAATTACATATTGTGCCTTTAATTCATCCTTGCTGAATAAAAGCTCTTACTGAGCCCAAACTTTTGAGCAGTAGTGTATATATTTTAAATATTGCTGTTCATAACTGTTTTGTTATGCTGAGACATATAAAAGAAAATTATTAAATATAATAGTTAAATACAATGTGGAAAACATGCCTTGATTATATTTTAATTACATTTCTACTGTTTACTTTAAGCATTAAACCTTTTCAGTCTACTTGATTGCAATGACTGTTTTGTTGACATGATGTTTCCTCTCAATGGCTGCAGTAATGCACTAATAAAAGCAGTTCCCACCTTCCCCTTCTTCAGGGCATTGTAGACGTCTTTGTACTGCTGAAACTTCTCCAGTTCAGCTTTGACCAAAACCTGCCGAATGTGCATCACTTCCTCCACCGTCAGAGCCAGACACTCCACCGGGAAACAAAACTCCTCCTGTCCAAAGACATCGGCCAGACGTTACCAGAGACAAAACTACAGCAGCACTGCCGCCCATTGGCCCTTTCCAGAGCCACAATACCAAAGAGAAACACGTGTGCAGGGGAGTTCTGGGATATTGAAGCCACTGCAGCATTCAGACATTCAGATCAGTATACTAATATATGCCACTCATTCCAGTATGTATACTGCAATATATAAGAGTACAAACATTTATATTTTTATTTGAATATTTGCATAGGCTATCAAAAAGTTTCACTTAAAAAAGGCAAAATAACCATGTTTTTTCCCCAAAATGATAACCAGATGTCAGATGATTAGGTCATTTGACAACAGTGTAGCATAAGACAGTTTGAAACGTTTTGCAATGTTTGTTTCTGTTAATGACCTATAGCTTATGACTGAAAATCGGCTGAAGGGACGGCTGCAAAAGGGACAGAGGATGAAGGAGGAGTTTGTCAATGTTACTTTCTTGCTTACTAAGGATTTTGAACTGTGCCTGGAGGGAGGCAGGAACTGGCGCACACTAGTGGGCGTTTCCTTCTCGATAGAGTGACGGCGCTGGGCGGGCTGGCGGCGCTCCGGCTGTGGCGTGGACGAGATGGGCAGGAACATAGGTGGAGCTGTGAGAGAGGACGATAAAGACCCATTATTTATCAATTTTACCAAAAAATATTGACAGTAACTGGCAGGTAAGTGGATTGTGATGCTGTGCATTTGCATTAGGATGAACTAATGATGAAATAAATCACATCAGAAAGTGGACATAAATGACCTCTGGTTGCACTGTGAACGACTCATAAATGAACACTTGCTTAGTAAACAAGGCTATAAAATGTTACTTGCTAGGTGGCC
Source organism: Chanodichthys erythropterus (assembly GCF_024489055.1). Lineage (NCBI taxonomy): Eukaryota > Metazoa > Chordata > Actinopteri > Cypriniformes > Xenocyprididae > Chanodichthys > Chanodichthys erythropterus. The sequence goes on along the minus strand of NC_090222.1, from coordinate 37,174,176 downwards.
AGGGAACTTTATTAAGAGCTGCAATATTATAAATGCTTTAATCTAATTTTAAAAATGACAAAATGGACCCAGATGTGAAGTGGAGATCTGTTGAGTGTACATTATCTTTCTTACTTAGCAAATAAAAATATAAAATAAAAGGACATTAATAAGTTTTAGAAATTTTGTTATGTGTTTTTGTCATTTTTATTCATTTCTGTTTTCTATTTAGCATTATTTTTATTTCAGTTTTAGTAATTTAAGTATATCAACTTAAACTTATTTATTTTTCAGTTTAAGTTTTCCATGTAATATCTATATTTTATTTTATATTTTAGCTTTATTTCAATGACCAAAAACATTTTTTTATATTTTTAGCTATCATGAACATCAGTCAAATATACAGTTTAGCACCATTATAAAAACATATTTGACCACAAAACACTTTTGTTTTATTTATGATAATGCAATGAAACATGACAAATTGTGTGAACATCATTTTTGGCCAAGCTGTCATACAAAGAAATTATGAACATGCAAAAATAAGAGAAAACCAACAAAATATTAATAACTAATTATGTTGTAGTCAATGTTTTTTCCTGTGAGCTTTTTGTTTTCTATGCATTGTTTTGCATAATAACATAAAACCTGTAGCTGTAGTTTTTGCCAAATCATTTTGTCAGATAAATACCTTAACCTTAAGTTTAGTGTTTTGTTCTACTCTCATATCACAAATATTTAAAAAAAAATATATATATATATTTTCCTCATATTTTAATGGTTTAATCAAACTTGGGTCATTAAAAACCAATATTCCCTCCAGACATCATCTTTGGCCACTACTGTATTCCAGAGAGCTGTGTAAAAAAAGTAACCCAATTGACCCTTCGCAGGGAGTTTGATTGACAGGCGATCTAACCAATCACAACGCAGAATCCGCCATTTTGTCCGACAAAGCAGTCAGGAGTTAGAAGATTAACCTCGATGGACTTGAAAAATGGTGTGTACTGACATCTTTCTGCGTTTGAAACAACATTCCTTCTCATGTTCATTCATGTTTATTTGATGCTATAAATTAACTAGTAGCAAAGTCCCTTTAAGACAAGTCATTTTACTTGGCGGCCATCTTTGAAACGCCTCTCGGGCATCCTGGGCATCATGCAATCTCTTTGAATGGGGAACATCAAATTCTCCAAAACTGTTCGCCAACCTTACGATTAAATTTCATATTTGAAATCACCAATGAAATCTAACAACAACCGACTCATAAATTTAGTTTCTAAACTCTCGAATCATGACAAAAAAACTGTATTTTTCAGGCTGAATCAAGCTAATGCGCATGTGCAGACCTAAATGCGCATCCCTTCGGAGGCGCGCGTCTGACTGTTTCTATAGAAACCGGTGATTCTAACGGCCGCTGAAGTGACGCGATGACTTTACCAGTCAGCGATTGGCTCTTATTTAGAAGGCGGGACTTATTCCGCCATATTGCGCGTTTCACTTTCTCCCATTCAAAACAATACGAGTGACACGTCTTTTGTTATTCTATAGTCTTTGCTAGTAGGAAGAGATGATCGGTTCACAAGCCATTCTGTCACGACACATTAAAGAGCCAAAAAACATTTTTTATTTTTCAAATTTCTTAAAAAATTACACAGCTTGAAAGCTGGGACTTTGTTTAATATCATAAGTAACCTGCTCTGTCTTGTCTGTCGTCGTGTTGTCAGTGTCCTCTTTGCTCTGCGATGTATTTTACACCACGTGTGGCGTGACAGCGACATGGCTTGTCAAACAAAGCAACGGTAAGTAAGGGGGGCGGGTCTTTGTGAAGGGTCAATTGTCCTCATTTTTTAAAATAAAATGCAAAAAAAGAAGAAAGACTAACTTTTCTTGCCCAGGACAGATTCTGGTGACGTGTCATCCACCATGGATGTAGAGATGCTGGAGCAGCTGGCCGACCTTTGACCTACGGTCTCATCCTGAGTGAGATACGAATCACTGAAAATAAGTGGTTTATTTATAGATTATATGGCCAAAAATGATGTCCATAAAAATCCTCACGTCTGAATCGGAGCTGTCCAGTTCAGCCAGGGTCGGTGCTTTAAGCCTTTTCCTCTGAAACCCGCCAGAACCTTTCTGCTGAAGCGACACTCCATTGGCCAATGACAGCGTGCTGGAGGCCTTCCGCGCCCCATCAGAGGACGACACATCTACAGAAAACAGCACAACACAGTTACATGAGGAGCAAAACACACAAATAGACAGAGAGCTTAAAAATAGCTTATTTTGACAGAAATTATGATTTCCAAAGTATCAGTATCAGTCCGACATTACAAGAAAGCTTACTTTGTTAGATTTTTATGTCTGTATTTTTGCATTTTTTTTATATCGTTCTCCAAAAAGTGGTATAGGGTTTACTTTTCACTCAGAAATTGCTGGTAAATTTCACAAATAATTACAAAGAAATGGCAAATAACACTGAATTAAACATGAAAATTTTAAGTAGAAAGACTGAGATAGTATTTACTTGTAAAACATTAACTTCGAAAAATATTTTTTTTTTACAGTGCAGAAGTTTTGAGCAGCTCCTAAAACAACACTAGCAGAGTCAACAGAAACTGTGTAATCGGCACAATCTGCTAATGTTGGTCATTTGTTCTTGTACATGATGTTGAAAGTGTTTCTCTGCATTAGGAGTGAGTCACAGGCATCAGACACAGAGCAAACACAAGCACGTGAACACGACACCACAGATGAAAGCCGTGAATGAACGTGTGACGTAAAGACAAAATATCAAACAGACTATATCACACACTGTTGGATCCAAACCTCTGAGACCGCTAGTGAAAATGTCTCTAAACATTTAGTGTGTCTCTCTTGTGCTTTAATGACAGCAGCACTGTAATGACATGAACAAAACCTGATTATCATGTTCTCCGATATGATTTGACATGATCCAAAGAGCCTGTACAAAAAGTCTATACAAAGGTCACATGGCCAGTGTCACTCCTTTTAATTAGTTACAAAGAAATAGAGCACCATCTGTCTTAAAGGGGACCTATTATGCTCTTTTTCAGTAGTGATTGTTTTTAGGCTCTACTAGAAAAGGTTTTCATGGTTGAATGTTCAAAAAACACATTATTTTTCACATATTTGACTACTAATGTCAGCCCTGCAGTGATCAGTCAACACATCACATGAGTAAATCACATCTTCACATGTGTTAATCTACTTCACCTTCATATGAATCAATAACCCTGTAATTATTGAGTTGCATAATTGATCTGCTTCCCATCGGGCATGTTTCAGTGTGCGTGTTAAGTCTTGACGTAAGGACTACTGTTTCCGGGTCCAAGCCTCTACTCGTTTCACTTGAGAATACTATCTCAACATTGTTTATGTGCACTATTTATTCATAAAACACATTTTAGCTAAGCTTTTAAAAATGTACAGTCTCATCCCAGACAACAATATTGAACAGTTCATAAAAGATGAATCTTGGATTTCAGTATGTAGATAAAGGCTGTTGTTTGCTTTTGGTATCTGATAGAGCGTTTGGACCCAGAAGCGTTGGTGAGTGACGAAAGGATAATCATCAATATATTGTATTAATAATAATAATAAAAAAATCATAATTAACAGTGTTAATAAGATGAAATCAAAATGAATTTTAAATAGGTCACATTTCATTTGAGGGTCAAAATAATTTTATTAAATAATTAATTAACTAAATGAATTAATAAAAAAATATCCATGATCTTCATTATTGAATCCTGAGGAACTTTGTTATGGATGCTTGTTTCTGCTATGAAATAAATAATAAAAAAGGTAATTGGGAGTTTTTATCTCACAATTTAGACTTTTTTTCTTAGAATTGCAACATCAGAATTACGTGATATAAAGTCAGAATTGCGAATTATAAAGTCAGAATTGTGAGTTATAAAGTCAGAATTGCGAGATATAAAGTCAGAATTGCGAGATATAAAGTCAGAATTGTGAGTTATAAAGTCAGAATTGCGAGATATAAAGTCAGAATTGCGAGATATAAAGTCAGAATTGCGAGATATAAAGTCAGAATTGCGAATTATAAAGTCAGAATTCTGAGATATAAAGTCAGAATTGCGAGATATAAAGTCAGAATTGCGAGATATAAAGTCAGAATTGCGAGATATAAAGTCAGAATTGCGAGATATAAAGTCATAATTGCGTGATATAAAGTCAGAATTGTGAGTTATAAAGTCAGAATTGTGAATTATAAAGTCAGAATTGCGTGATATAAATTCAGAATTGCGAATTATAAAGTCAGAATTGCGAATTATAAAGTCAGAATTGCGAGATATAAAGTCAGAATTGTGAATTATAAAGTCAGAATTGCGTGATATAAATTCAGAATTGCGAATTATAAAGTCAGAATTGCGAATTATAAAGTCAGAATTGCGAGATATAAAGTCAGAATTGTGAATTATAAAGTCAGAATTGCGTGATATAAATTCAGAATTGCGAATTATAAAGTCAGAATTGCGAATTATAAAGTCAGAATTGTGTGATAAAAAGTCGCAATTACCTTTTTTAATTTTTTTATTTAGTGGCGGAAACAAGCTTCCATACTTGATGGCATAAAAAACCAACAACAACTGAGTGTTAAAAACAAATTTAAAGCAGGACCCTCAAATGAACGGCTCCCAGTTTAATATACGAAATGACAGGAGACTAAGTTCTAATCACCACAGACGGCACTAATGGATCACATCACAGCTTTACCTGATGAATCAAAACTCTGAGACATGCTAAGAGGCCGAATGGCTGCAAGAAAACAGGCAGGGTGTTAAACAGACAAGTATTTAGATTCACAATAGCAGAAGATGGCTAATTTAGTAATACTTATTGTGCATAGTGGTTACAGCAAGATTAGACTTGCGATTAAGACATTTCATCCATTTTCAATGTACATGGATGGACTAAATAATATGAGACAGATAATCATCAGCCATGTATGAAGCAGATACACGCCACACATAGAAGCTGGCACTTGTGTGAACGTTACGTTGCAATCAGAGCAAATGTCAAGACGGGTTTGTTTCTGTGATAGTTCACCATCTTAATTGAACATCACCAAGTCTGATTACAACATCGAGCTGTAAGCATGTGCAGTGACCTTCATACATGATCCATGATGCATAATCAGCTCCAATGACAGCTCTTTTAAATGACCTGACATTTATGTCCTTCTAAAGCAGTAAATGCATTTATAGTACTGTATGCTTTTGTGTGTGTGACTTTAAAGACTCACCAAATCTACTTCTACGGATCTGGTCGGGCGACACAGGCCTCAGTTTCCTCTCTGATTTGATCTCCTCCAGAATACGCTCATGCAGACTGGGAGGACGTTCGGCCTGTGGCTTGAGCTTTCGCGCTGCCACCTGAAATCACACAAAGATATCATGGAGTATTTTGGGAGCAAAGAGAAAATTTGATCACTTCAGTTTCAAGTTGGTGTTGTTATCTAATGACTACAATTCCTTGATTGAATCATGCATTAAAAAAAAGGCATTAAAATTCTCTGTTGCAGATCATTGCATCAAAGATTTGCAGCATTGAGCATTATAACCAATCACACACATATTTATCATGAATGCAAAGGCCAATCAGAGGCATTTAGATTAGTCACCGCTGACAAAGAAATCTGCTAAAAACGCTGGAGTTTGTTTCAGTGCACACACTCACTAACTGTAATCTGCACTCTTGTGAATCCTCTCATAAACAAAGTGCAAATATGATGTATGTAAAAGATTTATTGCAGTGTAGACAACTTCATTGATTATAACGGGAGTTTTTGTGAGCATGCAGAAATCACACCAAACGTAATTCATGAACCATTTCTGTGATGGGGAACGTTCTTTGCCTGCTTTATATATATAATTTGAATAACCATTTTATTTTTTCAAGCTGCTAAGATAACCAATGTGAAATCTTGATTTTGTAGTGAGTAAAATGCAATGAACTAATTCTTAAATGCTTCTCAACTTGTGTTGTCTGTGTAGCCTACAAGAATCTCACATGCCTTTCCCCCAGACATAAAATGTATTCTATTAATCAACATTAATAATCATAATTGCAATAGCAAGGGGAATAACTTACAATTAAATTTGAAAGTATTGCAAAAAGTATCAGTTTTATTTTATAGATTTAAATACAGCTTTAATATTATGCAAACAGACAATATAATAGCTGTTCTACAACATAATCTTCTCTTAAAACGATATTGGTCTTGAGTATTTAAATATAGTGATGGTTAAAGGAATATGATGTAGCCTTTATTTTTTTGTTACTTGAATCCCTGAAAACATTGCAGATGGACAGCACATGCAAATGAATGCTGCCATCAGTGCATGCCAATCACTGTAAGTGAACTCCCTCCTAAGTTTGTGAGAAGTGAATAAGGAGTACTCACAGGGTTTAGGGGGGGTCTGGACCTGATAAAGTCAAGTATGACCTCATGAGCGCTCTTCTTTAACTTGGGTGGAATATCTCCATTCACCTGAGGAAGAAAGAGAGAGACAGAGATCTGAACACACACAGGCATAGAGACTCTTTCCTGCATTATTAAAATTCAATAAATGCAGCCAGTGCCTCTTAAAAATGACTAAACATCACATTTGCATTTCATTTTGTTGTTTTTATCGCTGATGCAAGAGTGCTGAACTTTATTCTCCTGTATCCTATTCTTCTTTAATCCAGAATGGCAGCACAGCTGAAAGGTTAGTTTGAGCTGCGCCCTCTACTGTACAGGGATGCATTTGCATTTCCTTCAGCCTGAGGCTTATTCATTTCACTTTTGGTGTGAAAGGGCCTTTACATTTGCCAAAAATACAACTGTGGCAACGCATTACTTTTAAAAGTAACTTTCCCCAACACTGCTCCTAGTATTAATGTACTTAAGATATAGTCTATGTTCATCAACAAGCTATAGATATTTTATTTACAACTAGCAATTAACATTTGTTTTGAATGCAACTTCCAAAAATGTTTTTGTATCTTTTATAATTAAGCAGTTTATGTGCCTCAAACTAATTTGGTGCCAGAAACCCATTTTTGTGCAATAATTTTGTTGCATCCGTTTAACTAAAAAAGTAGGGCAAGCCGTTTGATTTCCAGGGAATGCATGAAATTAATAAAATGCACACCATGAATGCAATGTAAATTTCTTTGGATAAAAGCATCTGCCAAATGCATAAATTTAAATGTAATGAAAATGAAATATGCTGTGCATGTGCTGTCTGACCCTAGTACTTCTGTGCTATATATGTATCGTACTTAAAAATGAACTCTTCATTTGGTTCTAAATAGATCCATAAAATCCAGCCAAATGTCTTGTAGTGTTATGTGTTCTGAACTCACCATGACCTTTCGTAGCTTGTAGCGTTTGGAGCGGATATCGTCCATGAGCATCTCGTACGGCGTGAGCTGGAACTCAATTGGCAGCGGGTTATACTGCCTTTCCTGCACCTTCTGCAACTTCACACCGTTCCTCAGATCTCGCATCAACTGCACCCACAGCCACGTCTGACCACAACAGACATACATCAATACATTAGACATATTAAATATTTTTTTATTGCAGGGTAGTTTAAGCATAATAGATTACTAAGTATTAGTAATCTTTTAAGGCAAGATGATACAGGCAAAAACAGTGTTTTTCATGTAATGGTCAATTTAGAGATTTTGGGCAGTTTGGCTTTTCATAATGTGTTGTTTCAGACTAGTGGAAAGAAAACATCCAAAATACACATTTAAGTGTATTTTATTGCATTTATCTATTTGTGTCTGTAGATTTCAATAATTATATATATTGAAAGGCTGAAGGGCAGCAAGTCAGAAATGTATCCAATGTTCAGATTTATTTTCTGGAAATTTATGCAAATGCATAAATGTAAACATGTCTTTTTAGAAAAATGTATAATGTAATCAATCAACTGGGGAAGTATGGTGACATTTATTCGTTACATTTTGGTTTACCCTGTTCAACTGTGGTGTCTTGCATTAAACTAAATTAAATGAGGAATAAATAGAGCCAATCAAATGTCTCCATTCTTTGAAGGGCAGGTCACTTACCCAATCAGCATTCTGCAGCTCGTTTAGCTCCCTGCCAGGTTCGTCAACAGTGTCTCCCTCCATCTTACGCAGGTTCTGTCCAATCAGAGGGAGACACAATACTTCAGACAGCAGCTGAGTTAAGCAGAATCTTCTAGAATCTATAGATGCAGCAGTATGTCACTGCAACTGTCCGATATAACAATATGATGAATCTCACGAAACATATTTCACCCCAAATTCAAAAGAATGAAATAGGAAATTGCATTTTGCATAAGGAAAATGAAACCTGTTTAGAGATTTTTTTGCATTGTGACATTATTTTACTGTCAATTAATGCCTTTTGCATATGCACATTTGTTTTCTGGAAGTTCTGAATTTATAGGTGAGTAAAATACATATATTTGCTATAATAACTGTGATTTTCCACTGATTTCCCTTTAAAACAGAACAGGACAAGAGAACTTGCTCATATTCGCTTGCCATGCATGTTTAGTTTTGTAATAAGTCATTTCCCTCTGCGGCTGAGCCCAAATGGTGGCGTCACAATGACCGTATCCCAGCTTTAGTTTGGAAATAAAAGGCTTTACAGTGCAGTAACAGTAAACCCTCATGGGAACGAGCACAGAGGGAGACGGTTTGTGAAGGCGGATCGGCTCGTCTCATCTTACACTCAAAACCCCACAAAAAGGTGCTGTAGAGCCACAGCAGACACAGATTTTCCTGTGAGTGGAATAAAGTGAATGATGATTCAGAGCTGACAATATTAGCCTGAGGCACATTAGGACACCATTAGGACTTGAAGGAAGGCTTTAAAGAAGTCATATCAAGAGTTTGAAGTCCATATATAATATTAATGAAGGTTTCTTGCACAAAGAAAAGCTATACTTTCGTTTTTCATGACCACTGCCCATCCTCTCTTGGGCTGTTTTTTGCTGCTGTGCCTTTAAGCACCCTCTTCTCATGTGAAATGAGATCAACTGAGACAAAATAAAATAAATTTCCATCTCTTCCAGGTCTGGGTTTTATGTTTCCCTAAGACAGTTTTATATAAGCCATGTTATTTGGCTGATACATAATAAAGGGCACAATCAAAGGAAACATGGAAATGTCACCATAACGTCTAAGGTCAGAGTGTGGTTTAACCGCCTGCAGTAAAACCAGCAGCGATCCTCCTCCGTATGACATCATTACATTTATTCAATCAGAAATCATGTTATGAGACCAAGAGCAAAAATATCAAACCTCAGATCAGGGTTATTAAGATACTAAAATGTTATAAAAACTGAATGAAAAAATGATTGAAAAAAAATTACAAAAACACAAAATAAACATTACTAAAACTTAAAAAAAAAAAAAAAAATAAAATGAAAACAAAGTATAAAAATAAAATCTAATTCAAAATATTAACAAAAACTATAATAATAGTATATCAATAATACTTAAATAACACTGATATAAATATTAGATGAAAAACTAAAATAAAAATCTGGAAATAAATAAAACTACAAATGAATCAAAAACAAAATGGAAGGAAAATACATTAAAACTAAATAGTAATATTAAAAATAAAATAAAAACTATGAAAATATGAAAATAAAAGCTAATTCAAATTATTACTAAAAACTATGATAGTATATAAATGATACTAAAATAACACTGCCTCAAATATAACCGTATGTCTACTGGGAGGAGAAAGAATTTCAAGAACATGTCCAGGTCAACCTAACATACAAATATTTGGCTTGAAGGGAGGAAGTATAACCTCTCACCTCTTTTGCACTCTTGATCTTCTCCAGGAAGGTGCGGAGCTCTTTGGTTTCGGCGTAAAGAGCTCGACACACGGCCTGGTAGTGATTGGGCGCATCCGCTGGGGTGGCCAGGTGAAGGATGCACAGCTAGAGACAGGGAAGAGGGCAATTCATTCAGCTACATTCACACTACAGTAAAGTTCACATTCAATTATTCATCACATGTCCGTGTTGGGAACACACAATGCATGTTTTGAACATGAGGACAGGTCAGAAGGAGACGCATTGATCCGTATTGCGCCATACAAGCATCTCTTAATGAAATGAATGGACAGAAGGTGTGGTGAGTCACTCTTGGCTTCATACTGGCAGCAGTCTGTGCATTTTGCAGCCCATTAGTGCAACAAAAACATCAACATGGCACTTAAATCCTTGATTATAAATGCCCTCACTGTGACCAGATTATTTACCACAACAGATATGTGATAAAAATATGTGAATGAATGCATGTGTACCAGTAAAAATAGCTCAGCCCACACTGAAAGTTTTGCGTGCTATTTGCACTATTGCGTGCATGCATTGCATTGTGGGATACAGTATCTCAGGCAGTGAGCTCTGGTTATATACTGCACATTTCATCCTGATATTCTATAATCACAAGTAACCTACTGAGATCATGTGTAGGGCGGCAACAACAAATCCATCAAATGAAAATTTAAATAATTAATTAAAAGATTAGTCAGTAAAGGCACTTCAAAGTACACACACACACACACACATACATATATGAACATTTATATATTTGCATAATGTATGCATTTTTGTTATGCAAAACATGTAATGCTGCTTTAGCCATTACAAGTGTCACAACTTCAATAATACGGAGCTTAAGTAAGATATGAAGTGCAATCATTTACATTAATAAGCAATATTTGTTGCTAAAACTAAAAGCCTAATTCATTTTAAACTTTTTTACCTAATAAATCACAAATTAATCGCACATCAAATTTGGCTGAGAAATTACCCCCAAAAGATCATTTAAAGTCATTATTGTGTTAAATGAGAAAAGCATCAAAAAGACATTACAAAAAGTAATGTCCCGCCCCTTACCACAACAGTGAGTTTCAACAGACTACTAACTCAACCAAACCCCACCCCTTTTTTGTGTATGCATTTGATGGGAATCATTTAATTGAGGAATATTGTGACCAAGCGTGCAGCACGAATCCTGGAAATTGAAGCCAAAGCATCTCGATCGCCCCCTCGTGGTTGTTCCCAGTATAGGTCATAAACCCCACCCTCTCCATGTAATATAAAGGGACGTGGGAAAAACTAAACAATTATTTAACTATACTTCAAATAATTTTTTTCCAAAGATGGTTTCTGTCATTTTATGTACTTTTTAATCACATGTAAGTTCAAATGTTCATTTTTTTTAAAAATAAGTTTGGTTTTTACTTTTTAGTTAGCATTTGATGCTATAAAAACGGGGGTGTGACGTCATGATTGACAGCTGTGATCGAAAGAGTCACTAAGGCACCAACTGACTTTTTTGGGGATTTTCAGAAGGAGATTGAAACTTTAACTTTAATTTCTATATTTCCATAACTGTTTATTTCATGCCAACATAATGAGCTGTTCTGCAGTAACTGTGCTAACAGATTCTGCAGGCGTGTGGGTGGGGCCTTGATAGCGTGCGACTCCACTTCATGCTCACTACTGCTCAAAATCAGATCTCAAGTTCACTACTGCGCAGACTCAGGTCCCAAATCAGTACAAGATGTCGGATGTGCGTCATCCATAATAGGACCCCTTTAAACCATTTTTGCACACACAAGCATATTAATCAATTGTTAAAAAAAATAACTAAGATTAAAATAGTAAAACAGTTGGCAGTATACACTTCTCAGTATTCAGTAAGTAAGTAGTGTGTTAGTTTAAATTCCAAACACAGTCAAACCAAAGACTATAGAATAACACAAGACGTGTCACTCGTATTGTTTTGAATGGGAGAAAGTGTAACGCGCAATATGGCGGAATAAGTCCCGCCTTCTAAATAAGAGCCAATCGCTGACTGGTAAAGTCATCGTGTCACTGCAGCGGTTGTTAAAAGCATAGACATATAATAAACACTAGACGCCCCATTGGTCGCTGGACCGTACGTCAACGGCGCCGCCATGTTGTGCGGGGCAACGTTCACATTACGCTCATAACTGGAATTGAGAAAAATGCATGCTTCGTGTGCTGCTTGGGGCTGTACAAATCGCTGCACAATTGAAAACCGGTCTCGGGGAATAACCTTTCACAGGTAAGACTGAACATTTGTTTCTGGTTGTATTTGGTCATTATATAATCGATAGTTGGCCACCGGAGTCAGTCAGACTAAAATAGCTAGCGATGTCACTAATTAGCTGTGAAAGTTGAGACGTGAGTTTACATGATTTCTAATATATTTTTAGATTATGTTATTTTATAAACTAAAGTTTAAATAAGCATCTCTACTTTATTAAAACCGACTTTAATGACTAGTACTCGTTATGGCTAGGTGACTGATATTTTGTTAATCTTAATCTAACCCTTACATTAAGGTTAGTTAGTGGGCTAGCTTTTCACACATTTAAGGTTTCACAAAGACAACGAGTTGAGGAGACAGTGGGAAGTAGCTAGAAGGGAAGTTTCCTGACTCATCTACATTATTTAAAAGTTTGCCATTAAATGGTGATTTGTTTATATTTCTTTTTCAGCCCATTGCAACCAGGGCTACACAAGCCTCAAAGAAAGCTGGGGAGAGCCTGTCAGTGGACTGTTCTCACCATTTCCAAGAGACTGATGGAAAATATATAGCCTTTTGTTGTTATTATTATTATACCAATACTATGTTATTATTGTACAAGACACTATTTAATTTACTATTTTTATTATTGTCTATATTATTCTGCAATTGATATTACATTGTATTTGCGATTATTATTATACCAATACTATAATTATCAATCTATTATAGTTATGTTATATTATTGTCTATATTCAATAAATGATACTACACGTTCTATTGCTATTATTATAATATTATTATACTATATGCTATTATCAATATATTATGATATTATATTATTGTACTTATACTATTTTATAAATGTTCTATTCATTACTATTTTATTTGTTGTATACTGTTTGTTTATTGACAATATTATATACTTTATTATTGACTATATTATATACTACATAAACTATTTCTTATAGTGTATAACAAACTATTTACTATTCTCAATTTCTTTATCTGCATTGCACTGTAGATGTATTACCATAAAGGATCCATCAGTTATCTTTGTTGTTGTATGTTTTTGGAGTATCTATCTGTATCATTTTAGTGCTATAAAAATACAGAAAGCAGCCTGTGTGATTTGTATTTGATGATTTTTGTTTCATTTTATCAATGGTGGTCAATTCTAAGTTCAAGAAAAGCTAAAATTGCGTTAAAGACAGAAAATCCCTTTTATACAATAAGAAAACTTTATTTAATTTAATGTGAAAATTAAATTATATCTTAGTATGGGCGTTTTCACAATTCTTATGCAAGAATAAAGCAGTCAAATACATGACAAGCCTGAGCTTTGACTATTTCTTATTAAAATAAATATTTTATATGTCTAACTATAGAGATTTTAAGTAACTATAGCTTTTTGTACACCACGTACATTATAAACCACTGAAATTGGTTGATAAATGTAAACGTTATTTTTGTTTTTATCCAGAAAAACCGCAGCTCGTCCGTTTACTTGTGTTTGTTATAAGCGCAGTCTTGCCCCGCACAATATGGCGGACTTGTTGACGTATCGCAGCAACAGTCCAAAGCGGCCAATAGGGCGTCTAGAGTTAATTATATGTCTATGGTTAAAAGCACCGGTTCCTATAGAAACAGTCAGACGCGCGCCTCTGAAATGAGGCACAAGAGACACGCATTTAGGTCTGCGCATGCGCATTAGCTTGATCCAGCCTGAATAATACAGTTTTTTGTCATTATTCGAGCATTTAGAAACAAAAATTATGAGACAGCTGTTGTCAGATTTCATTGGTGGTTTCAAATATGAAATTTAATCGAAAGCTTAGCAAACAGCTTTGGAGAATGTGATGTTTCCCCATTCAAAGAGATAGGAGCTGCACTTGAATGCCCGAGAGGTGTTTCAAAGATGGCCGTCGAGTGAAATGACTTTTCTTAAATGGACTTTGGTCAAACTCTATAGACTGTTGATGATGTTTATAATACCTTGATGATGTCACGGAATCCGCGGATACGGCAGGGGTGGGGGGGATTCCCCACCCGGTCATCCTCCTCTTCCTCAGTGGCGGCATAGCCTTCATCGGGGCAGGAGTCGCTCTCTGGGTCGCCAACATTGGTCATGAGGTCGATGAGCTGCTCGAGCGGCGGGCTTAGCTCTCGCTCCTCGTTCTCTTTCAGGCCGTAATCCAGAGCCTTATAGATCATGATTCCCAGAGACTCGATCAGCTGCAGCACAAAGACACAAACACTCCATCAGCACAACCGAAAGAGCCATTCATTGCAATTTTTTTTTATTAATCAGTTTGTTTGTCTTGTTTTCTCAGTAAAAATATTTGAACATGCTTCAAACAAGATACATTTACTCGCATGACATACCAAGGCTTGTTTCAGAGAATATGACTTATATAATATCTTGACAATACTTCCAGGACATTTCTAGGGATTTTAGAGCACTGGAAGGATTTTGTCTCCATTAGAAGTGCACTTAATACTGAAGTAGGGATATTTGAGACACAAGAAACAGATACGGATTATGTAAAACCTCAAATTCAAAAGTAAACTAAATATATTTCGTGCCTCAAGAACCTTGATGGCTCCAACGACAGCAGGTCTCAAGTTTTCTAACAGTCAATCCTGGGGCTGAACTGACAGGGTGAAACTTTCTCTGTGACCTGATATGGCGAAACTAGTCTATTTACATTGTGTAAGCCTGTTACAACAGCTGTAAACTGGTAAGGCGTCAATTAAAAACTGGTTGGGTTTCTAATAACACACACACAGAAGGATGCAGCAGTAGTTATTGACTTTACTTCACAACGCGAACCTGTAACGTGTTTAATATAGCCTGGGCTGTATTACCTTTTACACATGGAAAAAAAGGTTTAGGATTTACTCTGAAACAATTTTGACTTAGAAATTGCTAGTAAATTTCACAAATAATTATGAAGAAATGTCAACATATTGAATTAAACATGAATTAAAATCCAATAATCTTTGTATTATTGACAACTTTGAAAAATCATTTTTTGTTCATTGTTGATGATGAGTTCACATCACATTACAGACGGATTTGAACCAAAATACAGTAGTGTTTGACTGGATTCACAGTCTTTGACATCATCAACAAAATATATTTTCTTCTCGCTTGTATGAACGGATAAATCAGAACAGTTGCGTGACCCAGTTTTTGGGCTGTGACCCACCAGTTGAGACCCACTAGATGTAGAGAACAGAGATGAGGTCTATTCAGTAAAAATCAGCTGCCCATTTAACAGTCCTTGTTTGGTGCAATTTCACACTGAAACAGTTACATTTACATTGCTGAATAAAAACACACAATCCCACACTGAATTTCAGGCCTAAATATTGTGAAATGTTCTTTTTGAATATATTATAAAATGTACTTTATTCCTGTGAATTTTTTTTTTTTTTCCAGGATTCTTTGAGGATCAGAAAATTCAAAAGAACAACATAGATTTGAAAGAGAAATCTTTTGCAGCATTTTAAACGTTTTTACTCTCACTTTTGACCAATTTAAAGGGTTAATTAGTTAGTGGTTCGGCGTGCCAAAGTCACATGATTTCAGTAAACATGGCTTCGTTACGTCATAAGTGTTTCGCAATTTCAAAAGTTCACGTGACTTTGTCAGTTTGACACATGCCCTGAACCATTGATTTGAAACAAAAGATTTGTAAAGCTTTATGAAGCAGTGTTTTGAAATTGCACATCACTAGATAAGATATTGTTGAATAAAGAATAAAAAAAATTATATATATTTTTTTGGTGCACAAAAAGTATTTTCGTCACTTCATAACATAAAGGTTGAACCACTGTAGTCACATGAACTGTTTTAAATACGTCTTAGTAGCTTTCTGGGCATTTGAAAGTGTAAATTAACTTACTGACAATGGAGGCCTCACTGAGCCATCAGATTTCATCAAAAAAAAAAATCTTAATTTGTGTTCTGAAGATGAACGAAGGTCTTACGGGTGTGGAACGACATGAGGGTGAGTAATTAAATTTAATTTAATTAAATTTTAATTTTTTGGATGAACTAACCCTTTAATGCATCCTTGCTGAATAAAAGTATTAATTTCTTTAAAAAATATATTCTTACTGACCCCAAACTTTTTAATGCGTGCATGAAAAATTAATTGGATTTATTCATTAAAATGTTTCAATACTAGCTATCACAAGCACTCACATATATAGCCTACCAATAGATACCACAAATACATTTGTCTCTACATTGGTTTAGAAGGGGTTCTCAACGCAGTTTCGCTCCTACCTTTATCAAACTCACCTGCCTGTGATCCAGAAGACCTTGATTTTTCAGGTGTGTTTGATTAGGGTTGGAGCTATACTCTGCAGGAATTTTTTTCCCTGTGCTTTTGGTTATTATCATGTTTAGACAAAACATCAGTTGCTCTTCATGACCTCACTCATGGTCATGGCACTTATTTTCTTTATTAGATTCTCAGGGTCTTTTCTTTATGAGATTTACCCATGGATTAGGGGCTGTTTACATAACACTGGTTTTAACAAAAAACGTAAAACTTTTTATGCGGTTTGGACGTTTAGACAACAACAGGCTTGAAAATGCAAACTTTTGAAAATGGTACAAGTTTTTGAAAAGATACCATTATTGTCTTCATGTAAACTACAAAAATGAAAATTTGTGAAAACGGTGACATCATGCGCATGTGTATTAAATGTGTTTCTTTACAAAGTGACATTACCAACTACTGGCCTGGCAGCAGAATACAGCATTTTTATTGTTTCCGTTGATCTGTGTGAACAGCGATCGTTTTGACAACATTGTCCTCGGTACGCAAGGGTGTTCTCTGTACATCATTGTGGTGTAAACATACCCTTTGAATATAATAAAGATGTTACTTTGAGTATTTTAGTTCACTCAAAAAAATGATTCTAGCTGCTTGCTCAGTTTATTTAAATAAAATAAGCTGAACCAACACAAATCTTTAGTTTTTTACTTAATTGGCATTTGCACTCGATTGTATTACGTTAAATGAAATTTAATGTGCAAAATGTTAGGTTAACCTAAACCATTTGTGTTGGGACTACACAAATCAATTATGTTGCATTGATTGAAACTGGGCAGTGGATTTCTAGTTCCCAGCATGCTTTGCGTAGGGATAGATCGGGACAGTAAATGTTTAAATTAAGTGCTGTTTAATGTGTTTTTTAGGAAAGGGAAATACCTTTTAAAGTTTGATGTTCAGTTATATTTGACATTTAAAAGATTTATGTTATGTCGATTTTTTTGAGGTTACCATTATGCTGAAGTGTAGACCTTGTGGTTAGGCTATGGGTGGCATACATGAAATAAATCTATGTTGTTCTCAACAAGCTTTAAATGTGCTAACGCCAGTGATGAGAAGTTCTTAATCTGATCATTACTTGCATGCTACAAATGTTTTGCAGAAAACTTGAGCAACTCTGCACAAGGGCACCAGTCTGAATTGCAATAGCACTGGTTAGATCAACAAGAGTGAATTATGTTCAGGAAACCTACACAGAATATATCAAATGAAACTGGTATGATCTCATTCAATTAGGATGAATTTTACTCATCAGTACAATTAACCTAGCTTAAGTTCAAATAAATCAGTTCAAATGTGTGGAAATAGGTGTCATAATTGAATTAAGTTAGACCAACAAGTTATTTTAATACATTCAAATACATGAACTTCTGTCCATGTCATAAAGAGCGCTTTGTTAATAATCTCTGTGATGTTAATCAGACCCAAACAGTTCACCGACAGATTCTTAAGATGAATTTCATCCAGAATGCATGAGCCTGCAGTGAAGTGGACAACAGACTCCTTCACTGTGATGTCTAGCAGCCCATTACCTCCATGAATAAAATTACTGGGTAACAATATCTTCAGTTTAAAAACTGATCATTAACCCCAAGAATCTCATAAAGAAAATAAGTGCCATTACCACAACTGAGGTAATGAAGAGAAACTGATGTTTTGTCTAAACAAACGATAATAACCAAAAGCAAAGTTAAGTCACTGAAGCACAGGAGCTGGATCTCAGTTGCATAAACACAGCCACTAAGTTAAGACTGTGTCTTAAGAACTAGTCTGACCAACTAGTAATTATTTAGAGCTAATCAGTCTTATCTTTTTAACTTGTAAGACTTGTCTAAGCAATTTATACAACTGGCGGGTCCAACTTAATCAGTTCTTCATGCAAAACATCTAATTACATCTAGACTCATGAATGTCAAATAATCCAGTATGACAAAGTCAAATACAAATCAACACGTGCAAACAACAATACACACCTACAGGGCTTTAAAGTAACCATGAAATCAAAATGGACAATTCTTATTTTTTTATGGAATATAGCAGTATTTATTATAAATTATTTATTAACGAGGGTGGGGCAACCTGTCACTCACATGAGATCCACCAATAGCAAACCAACACCATCCAATCACTTCCCCATGGACAAAATCAAGCCCCGCCCTACATTTGTTCTTGTTCCAGAAGCTGTTTTACTCAGATATACAATCAAACCAAAAATTATTCAAACACTAGATACACTTTTTTATATATTTCTACTAGTGGGTTCAGGACACTATAGTTCATTTCTGTAAGTGAGAATAGCAAAATAAAGTAAACTCTTGACATATTATAAGCAAAAATTCTTTATACAGTGACTACCAGTAAATTGATAACAAATTTGGAACCAAAAATTATTCAGACTCTTTGACCTGACCATGTCACGGTTCATGAATCCGCTGTCTCATTCTGGTGTCTGTGTGATGGTGTGGGTGTGTCACCTGATTGTTTTGTGTGGGCGTCGCCGCTGATTGTTGATCAGCGGCAGCTGTGAGCAATTACCATCTGCCTATATAACGCCTTGTCTTTCGTCTCTTGTTTGTCAGATCGTTGTACGGTGTCCGCGTGTTGTTTCCTGTGTTGCTTGTTGTGTGTTTCCCTGGACTGGATTTTGATTATTGCTTCCAGGTTTTCGTATTCTCGTTGGATTACTCTCTGGACTTCACGCACGGATTACTTCACGGACACTGCTCTTCGGTCATCACTCTTCACGGATCTTCACCGCCCATCGACGTCCCTGTGTTACCACTCTCCTGCTGACTGTTATATGTTCTTTGTGTATGTTGAATCTGACTACCTTCGGTGTGAAGCTCTATTAAAGAGATTTAACTTGCATCTGCATCCTTCCTTCATTCCGTGACAGAACGATCTGACCAATATGGATGCAGCGAGTTCAGCAGCTTTAACGGAGTTCATCAACCACAGCATCTCCCGCATGGACCAGCAGCAGGAGAGCATCACTTCCACCGGACGCGCTGTCCAAGCGCTGGTAACACAGGTGTCCGAGCTCTCCCGGGAACTTCAACAACTTCGCGCTCCCACTGCGCCACCCACACCGCCTGTTCCCCCCGCGTCGCTGGAGCGACGCGATCTACCGGAGCCCCGCCTGCCCGTGCCCCAGAGTTACGCCGGTGAGCCAGAGTTTTGCAGAGCTTTTCTGAATAAGTGTTCCCTGCATTTTTCTCTGCAGCCTCGTACATTCGAGCATGAGGAATCCAAGGTGGCGTTCGTCCTTACATTGTTGACTGGGAAGGCGGCTTTATGGGGAACGGCGGTGTGGGAGAATAAAGACCCATGTTGTTCCTCGTTCCAGGCACTCTCCGCCGAGATGAAGAGGGTGTTCGACCGTGCGGTGGCAGGAAAGGAGGCCGCTCGACAGCTTACCGAACTCAAGCAGGGCAGCCGCACGGTCGCGGATTATGCCATTTAGTTCCGCACCCTCGCGGCGGAGTGCCGTTGGAACGAGGAGGCGCAGTGGGATGTGTTCCTGCATGGGCTGGCCGGCCATATTCACCGCGAGATTTACACCCTGGACCTTCCTCAGACTTTCAACGGGCTGGTTGATCTCGCTTTACGGGTGGATTCCCGCCTCCAGAAACTGGAGTTTTTGGAGGTCCCCAGCACCAGACTACAGGGAGCGGAGGGCCGGACGGCCAGCGCTGCTAATACGGTCGGTCCCGCCACAGATCCTGAGCCCATGCAGGTAGGGAGAGCTCGGCTTTCCCGGGAGGAGAGAGAAAGGCGGAGATCCCTGGGCTTATGCCTATACTGTGGAGCATCGGGACATCTTCTCAGGTCTTGTCCAGTAAAAGACCAAGCCCGATAGTAAACTCGAGGCTACTATCGGGCGGGATCTCCGCTGAGAAGTCCTCACCATCACCTCTTCTCCCGGTAAGACTGAGATGGGCGTCTCACAACATCACCTGCAATGCACTCGTTGACTCCGGGGCTGAGGGGAACTTTATGGACACCAGTTACGCACTACAGCATGGACTACCCATCTCTTCACTTACTCACCTGGTTACAGTCAACGCACTCAACGGTCAACGTCTTCCTAACATCTCTCAGATCACGGATTACGTCACCCTCACCACCTCCGGTAACCACAACGAGAGGATTCAGTTCATGCTTTTGGACTCACCGCAAGCACCCGTAGTTCTCGGACACCCCTGGCTCACCAAGCACAATCCTCGGATCGACTGGCAACTCAACACCATCACCGAGTGGAGCACTTTGTGTCACAGGTCTTGTCTTAAGTCTGCTTGTCCCACTGTGTCTGTCTCTGTGTTACAGGAAAAGGCTGCGGATTTGTCTAACGTGCCCGCGGAGTATCTGGACCTGAAGGAAGTGTTCAGTAAGTCCCGTGCTGCTTCTCTCCCTCCGCATCGTCCCTATGACTGTGCCATAGACTTAGTTCCGGGTAAGTCTCCGCCTAAGGGCAAATTATACTCTCTGTCTGTTCCCGAGAGGGAGGCCATGGAGAAATACATTTCTGATTCTCTGGCAGCTAAGTTCATCCGCCCTTCCTCTTCTCCAGCGGGGGCGGGGTTCTTTTTTGTGGGGAAGAAGGACGGATCTCTGCGACCTTGTATTGATTACCGAGGGTTGAACAACATCACGGTAAAGAATACTTACCCTTTGCCGTTGATGTCTTCAGCCTTTGAGAGGTTGCAGGGAGCGTCCGTTTTCACTAAATTGGACTTGAGGAACGCTTATCATTTGGTCCGCATTAGGAAGGGGGATGAATGGAAGACCGCTTTTAACACCCCTAGAGGGCACTTTGAATACTTGGTTATGCCCTTCGGGCTTTCCAACTCGCCCGCGGTCTTCCAGGCACTCGTCAATGACGTGTTGAGAGACATGGTTGATCAGTTCATTTATGTCTACCTGGATGACATATTGATATTTTCGTCTTCTCTCCAGGAACATGTTCAACACGTCAGACGAGTGCTCCAGCGTCTGCTAGAGAATGGGCTTTTTGTCAAGGCGGAGAAATGCGAATTTCATGCACAGTCTGTTTCCTTTCTAGGGTACATCGTCTCGTCCGAGGGAATTCGCATGGATCCTGACAAGGTTAAGGCTGTGGTGGATTGGCCAAGTCCAGATTCCCGTAAGGCCCTACAGCGGTTTCTGGGGTTTGCCAATTTTTACCGGCGTTTTATTCGCAATTTCAGCCAGCTAGCAGCGCCTCTGACCGCCTTGACCTCACCACGAACGACCTTCAGGTGGTCAGATGCAGCTCAGGTTGCATTTGCCAAACTGAAGAGCCGCTTCGTTTCGGCTCCCATTCTTATCGCCCCTGATCCTTCGCGTCAGTTCGTGGTGGAGGTCGATGCGTCAGAGGTGGGGGTAGGAGCAGTTCTTTCCCAGCGGGCGCCCTCGGACGAGAAGATGCATCCCTGCGCGTATTTTTCTCATCGTTTGTCTCCCGCTGAACGCAATTATGACATTGGTAACAGAGAGTTGTTGGCAGTCAAATTAGCGTTGGAAGAGTGGCGTCATTGGTTGGAGGGATCGGGGGTGCCCTTCATCGTTTGGACTGATCACAAGAACCTAGAATATATTCGATCGGCCAAAAGACTCAACTCCAGGCAGGCTCGGTGGGCACTTTTTTTCGGACGGTTTGACTTTGCTCTATCGTACCGCCCGGGCTCCAAAAACATCAAGCCCGATTCTTTATCTCGTATTTTTGATCCATCCGAGCGCCCGTCTACTCCCGAGTGTATTCTTCCTGAGACATTAGTAGTCTCCACTCTTACATGGGAGGTCGAATCGAAGGTCCTGGCGGCCTTAGAAGGGGTAATGCCTCCGCCCGGGTGCCCACCGAACCGTTTGTTTGTGCCGGAGGAGTTAAGGTCCTGCGTCATCAAGTGGGGGCATTGTTCCAACGTGGCTTGTCATCCAGGGGTTAATCGAACCAGATTTTTGGTTAAGCAACGATTCTGGTGGCCTGCTATGGCTCGGGACATCCGCAGTTTTGTTTTGGCTTGCTCGGTTTGTGCCACTGGTAAGACGTCCAACCGCCCTCCAGATGGGTTACTCCAACCGCTGTCTGTCCCTTTGAGACCCTGGTCCCACATCGCTCTAGATTTTGTCACCGCCCTCCCACCCTCCCAGGGGTACACGGTCGTTTTGACCGTAGTGGACCGGTTCTCGAAGGCGACTCATTTCATTCCCTTGACCAAATTGCCCTCTGCCAAGGAGACAGCGGTTACTGTCGTAGACCACATCTTTCGGTTACATGGCCTCCCGGTAGATGTGGTGTCCGACAGGGGTCCCCAGTTTGTGTCCAAATTTTGGCAGGAGTTTTGTAGACTGCTGGGCGCGACGGCTAGTCTTTCCTCTGGGTTCCATCCCCAGACCAATGGACAGACCGAGAGAGCCAACCAAGATTTAGAGCGTATGTTGCGATGTTTGGCGTCCAAGAATCCTTCCTCCTGGAGCCAACAACTCTCTATGATTGAGTACGCACACAATTCGTTACCAGTGTCTTCTACGGGCCTCTCTCCGTTCGAATGCAGTTTAGGTTACCAGCCACCTGTGTTTCCCAGTCTGGAATCCGAAGTCGCGGTCCCCTCTGCTCACGCCTTTGTCCAGAGGTGCCACCGCACTTGGAACAGAGCCCGCGAGACTCTGTTGCAAGTGAGGGCGCGCACCAAGGCTAAGACTGATCGCCACCGGTCAAAGCCTCCCGTATACGTCGTGGGTCAAAAAGTGTGGCTTTCTACCAAGAACATTCCGCTCCGTTCCGTTGCCAATAAGTTAGCTCCCAAATTCATTGGCCCGTTTCCTGTCACTAAGATTATTAGCCCAGTGGCAGTCCGACTCAAATTACCTCATTACCGAGACATTCTGGATCACTCCCTTATCGATGATTACAATCGGCAGGTAAGGAGTTCTGGGAACGCCGTGAGGCGTTCCTAGGAGAGGGGGTACTGTCACGGTTCATGAATCCGCTGTCTCATTCTGGTGTCTGTGTGATGGTGTGGGTGTGTCACCTGATTGTTTTGTGTGGGCGTCGCCGCTGATTGTTGATCAGCGGCAGCTGTGAGCAATTACCATCTGCCTATATAACGCCTTGTCTTTCGTCTCTTGTTTGTCAGATCGTTGTACGGTGTCCGCGTGTTGTTTCCTGTGTTGCTTGTTGTGTGTTTCCCTGGACTGGATTTTGATTATTGCTTCCTGGTTTTCGTATTCTTGTTGGATTACTCTCTGGACTTCACGCACGGATTACTTCACGGACACTGCTCTTCGGTCATCACTCTTCACGGATCTTCACCGCCCATCGACGTCCCTGTGTTACCACTCTCCTGCTGACTGTTATATGTTCTTTGTGTATGTTGAATCTGACTACCTTCGGTGTGAAGCTCTATTAAAGAGATTTAACTTGCATCTGCATCCTTCCTTCATTCCGTGACAGACCATGTTTTGCTTAAGTGTTATCTGACATAATTAAGATTATTTTTTTCTGACACAGTTTAACTCTGAGATCTTGTCATATTTTATTAACATTTTTCTAAACTATAGTGAATAAACTGTAATAATGAATGAAATGTTCAAGGTGTCTGAATACATTTTGGTTTGTCCGTACATCACAATAGGGAATAAAATAAGATTGCAACTTCCATTTCATGCCGATTTTAATTTACACTGCACACAAACAACCAGACTATCACATTGAATTCGATCCAGTCAGCAGATTATTCTTGCCAAGAACTGCCAACTAGAACAGACAGAGAAATGAAATGCAACCAAACAGAAAATACACAGTTGTGCCTGTGGATGTCTAGTTTACTTGCTATTAAATGCCTTGGACAAACTCTGAACACTTCTTTCAGTCTGTTACAGCTCTGCAGCGGGAACTCATCACTTCTGGAAAGCTGCTTAACAAGGATTTGACTATGGAGTGAGTCTCATATACACAAACTGTAAAATGGGTTTGCTGTAGACTGCAAATCTGTGTGAGTGTCCTTATCCACCAGCTTGCAGTGCTAGACCTGTCAGTGCTTCTGTCAGGGACGGTTACTAATGCTAAAGTGACAATTATTCACATTATATTAGGACACTAAGACTATAGACTACATTAGCTATGTTGGTAATTGTGTTTCCATCATAGTGTAAGTGCATGTCTTCTTATCAGATAAATAATTATCCAACACAATTGAGCACATACTTTTTTTTTTTATAATTTATAAACATATTAGCATTTCATTCCAGTGTTTTTTCATGCGGTATCCCAAAATGCACATAAAAATATGTGGATGGAAACATTCAGTAGCTATTGAGATTTTGCTGAATGATCAAAATATATTAGCAATGTTCGTTTGCTTGAGTTCCATATAAAGAGAAAATAAGCAAATGAGACTAAAAACCTTTCATTTGCAAATTTGATGTATGTTCAACAAAAAAATAGCTGTACCATGAATACAAGCGGCCATTGATTCACAGCGACTGAATTAAGTTGAGTTACATGCCTATTTAAATAATAGTCAAGTGACAGTCCGTCACACAGTCAGCTCTAGTCGATCTACTCTACACATCATAAACCTGAAAGGTCAAAGATTCTTGGGATGCAAACAGGGATCTGTCAGGTCTATACGTCTCTAATTGGCCTTTAAAATGTCACCAGCTGTTGACATCAAATTAATGAACTTGTGGAATGACGAGCTGGACAGAGAGACCCGAGAGAGCAGAAAACATGACCTGGTGCTGATAGCTCACATCTGAATTTAGAAGAACACAGATGTGCCTGCAAATGTCTCTAAACTGCAGGAGATACTGTGTTAAATAAAGCTGCTTATTCACTATTAAACTATAATTCATATTTAGGCAACATTTCTAATCTAATTTGAAGCACTAAAATTACTAACTGGAAATAAATAAAATCTAAAACGGAACTAAAAATATATTAAACCTAAAAAGTAATATTTTCCACAAGTTATAAAAGTGAATTCAATTTTTATTATTAAATGTATTATTAAATTATTATTATTAAAAACTATAAAAGTATATAAATAAAACTAACAATGTAAAAGAGGGATCTAAGGCATATCTACAGACCAGAAGATCATGGGCAACACATGCTTGACTTTCTTTCTTCAGTCGAAAAGAAATTATGCTTTTTGAGGAAAACATTCCAGGATTTTTCTCCATATAGTGGACAGTTACCAACGGGTTTGAAGGTCCAAATTGCAGTTTCAGTGCAGCTTAACTGCAGTGCCCCCCCCCAAATTTATACACTAAAAAAAACCTATATTTTTCTAAAAAAAAAAAAAAAAAAAAAAAATGTATACACTTTTTAATCACAAATGCTCATCTTGCACTAGCTCTGCGATGCGCCACACATTACGTAATCGTGTTGGAAAGGCTGAAGTGCCGTGGTAGTGTGAAAAACTTCAAAATCGTCCAACTTTTTTTGTAAAGGCCCTTTGACTTAGTTTTTGCACGTTTGCTTTGTAAACACTGGTTCGGTACTTCCACCTACGTCATGCATGAGCTTTTCAACATGATTACGTAATGTGTGGCGCATCGCAGAGCAGTGCAAGACAAGCATTTATTTATTTATTTTAGAAAATGAAAGATAGTTTCACTAGATAAGACTCTTATTCCTCGTCTGGGATCATGTAGAGCTCTTTGAAGCTGCACTAAAACTGATATTTGGACCTTCAACCCGTTGGTAACTGTTGAAGTCCACTATATGGAGAAAAATCCTGGAATGTTTTCCTCAAAAACCGTCATTTCTTTTTGACTGAACAAAGATATAAACATCTCGGATGACATGGGGGTGAGTAAATTATCAGGAAATTTTAATTCTGAAGTGAACTAATCCTTAACAAACACATTTCATGCTGTCATGAGGAATGAGCTTCATCACTCACCTGTGTTGATGATCGGATGGGATTACGTACACCTATGGGAGAACAGAAGAGATGACAGTCAGACGACAGCTTACACTTCACATCCATTATGTAATTGACTGGACATTCTGCAGTGCTGTTTGTTCTTACATAAACACACTGAAGGCTGCAAATGTGATACACATATTCTTTATGCATCTGACGACTATTAACTCTAAAACAGCTATCAAACTGAATGCATCAGATAATGTCAGTCGGCTTTGATTGAACATGCAAAAACACATAATGATTCTGAAATCCACTTAATCTCAGGACAAGGCAAAGTCAGCAAAGAAACAGATCTCTCCGCTCTTATTCTGCAATCGACAGCAAATGAGGAACATGTTTATCACCAGCACTTTTGACAAAGCATTCTTCAAAAAGCTTACGCTGTATGTCCTACGCTTTCCCTATTCAACTTACAGAATGAACGCGGCACCAGTTACATTTTTAGAATTTTAGAATAATTTCTTTCTTTCTTAAAGAAAGAAAGACATGAACTTTCGTTCTTCTTTGGAACACAAATTAAGATATTTTTGATATGCTGTCAGATTTTCTTCCATTGACTGCCTTTGCAACGTCCACTTTGACGCTTCAAAAGCTTCATAAAGAGTTCGGAAAACGAATCCATATGAATCAAGCTGGTTTAGTCCAAATTTTCTGAAGAGAATCGATCGCTTGTTATGATGAACAGATTTAATTTAAGCTTTTACTCGCATGTAAACTTTGATCTGTGGTAATTGCAAAGGCAGTCAATGTAAGGAAATCTGACAGCGTTCTATCATCAAAAATATCTTAATTTTAAAAAGTCTAACAGGCGTGGAATGACATGAAGGTGAGTAATTAATGACAGAATTTTCATTTTGGGGTGAACTAACCCTTTAATATTTTTCCATTTTCATTTTATTTAAAGTTATAGCAATTTTGTTGTTTTTGTAATTTTATTAATTAAAAAAGAAAAAAAAATGTATTAAGTTGCATTTCATTCCGTTTTAGTTTTTGTTATTTTAGTACATCAAGTTAAACTAGAAATGCTGCCTTGGCAACTAACTTAAATAAAATAAGTTTATGTTCTTTTATATGTTATTTTTTTCAGTTCACATTTTTTAATGGTTTTAGTTTTAGTTAACTATAATAACCCTGTTTCAGACACACCCCAAATACAAAGCCTAATACCAGAAATCATGGGCTTCTGGATCATTTTAGGGCATTATGTCAAAATATGTGTGCCATGGCATACATAATTCACTTGAACCTGTAGTGAAATGACATTTTGCAAAGAATATGAACATGAAATTTCCCAGGACCTGAGCTCTATATTGTGTCTATCAGCATGTGCATCAGGGAGCATCTATAACTGTAAACAACAGTGACTGTGTGAACACAACTTATTTATGCTTCATTAAAGCTGTCTTGTGTTTAATTTAGACTCATGCATGCACGGTTTTCAATTTAGTCCACTGATTGTATCCTACTGGCCTGCTGATAAAGGCCTATTTCACAATCCCAAATCATTCTCGGTTACATAACAGATCAGTGATGTCAAAAATGCAAAAACTAAAGAAATGTGAAATATAAGATATTAGGAGGAGCATGACACAATTGCACAACATTTCACATGCAAATTTGCATATCAGGTGATCACTCAATATTTTGCAATTTGTGATGCAGAACACTAAGGATAAAATGCAAACATATAAAAGATGTTCACATGCACGCAAATGCATGGCAATTAACATATGTTATATATAGAAATGCACATGCAGATGTGTGTAATGGACGCGGAAGGTGTTGATTTGTCACCTGATCTGCCTCCGGAATGTAACCGCACCGCTCCGTCTTTATAAATCCTCACATCTCCCGGTCCTCCGGCACCAGCAGAGCCACTGGAACCGTCCCTGTCCTCCAAAAACGAGCGACAGCACTGGTAACACACAGCCCACGCCTGCTCCTCATTGATGGGCTGCTTGTATAGATGTAAAATCTCGTCCAGGGACAGCGCATCTTCATCCTCACTGTCCATGATGGGATGCGCATCATCATCCTCCTCTATCAGCTTGTGTCCGTCATCTTCATCATCATCATCTCTCCTGCGAGCCATCGTGTCATCCTACCCAGCAGAGAGGAGACTGTGCTGGAGATGAATGCACCTGCGCTCGGTGTGGAGGATGCTGCTGCTCACTGCTGTTTCTGCATCACTAACGTGAAGAATGGAAAACTACGTCAAATAGGGATGTCAAAGTAGGCGGGGCTCAAATAATAAGTGTACATTTAAAAAAAAAATACGGCACAACTATGAGTATTCAATAATTTTTACAGGTAAATAAGATATCATATATATAAATAAATATATAATATAATATATAATAAATTATATTAATATAATATATTAATATATAATAAAACACACACATATATATATATATATATATATATATATATATATATATATATATATATATATATATATATATATATACATATTACATTTAAATAAATCTTTTTTAAATGATTGAAGCGCACAGGTGTCACGTGTTATCTGTTCCTTTGCTCAGCGCTGGCCAAGATGAACCAATCAGAGTCGTTTGTGATCACATGATAAGGATGTCGTTACTAAATAAATTTGTAGAAATCGCTGAGGTGGATTTTAATTTTAATGTCAAGTAACGTATAATTAATAGATTTTTACAGTTATACTTTTTAGACTATAAATATCTACAATAATGCTGAGAGTCGAGTCTGAGCCCTTAAGCGCCCCTTGTGGAAACAGAACAGTATGACACAAAGGAATCGAGTGGCAATGTTTGCTGTAATTCTATAAAATTTCATACCGTTTTGAGAATTAAAATACATATAAATTACTACTAATTAGGATTCTACAGTAAACTGATATGATATATACTCACATCCAGTAGTTTTGAACGCATTCGGCTGACTTTGTGGATCACGAATCTCATATATTCATATATAGATCGAAAAAACTAAATTATTTTAATATGGATGCTTTGAATTACAATTTCGAAGTTGATTGCAGTCATTATTTGTGGTTTGTTTCGGAAAAACTGCCCTGAGTTAGCGTTGATTTGCCACCAGAGGGAGATACGCAAACATTTCCGTTCAAACTTTCTCAGTTGAACACTTTACCAGAGAGAAATCCTAATCTGTTAAATGAATATTTCCATAACTTTTAACTGTCCTTTGATGAAATATATTTCTGGACGGCGTCCTGGGTCGAAAGACTAATCATAAATCATACTAATCATGCTGCTGCTGTTGCTCGGTAACCCTCAAACGTTCAAAACACTATACATAATTAATATTTATAAAGTAAATCTTTACCAGAGTTTGATTGGCTAACTCACCAACAGACTCTCCAACGTCTGTTTTTCAGCAAATCAGGCGGGCCTGCGTAGCATTACGTATTTAATATTCATAAGCCAGTCATTGGCGCTGCTCATGCGCACTGTGAGTTAAAGCTTCAAAACAATGGCGGTAGACGGTTTGACCATAACAGAGCAATGGATCAGAGAGAAACTGAACCTTCAACACAGTTGCTTGGGTAAACAAAAATATATTGATATTTACATTATATAGTCTAATATATAGTCACAATTTGATAAACTAATGTTTTGAATAATTTATTGCAGCGGACGTCCGATCATTGACTCTTCCAGGAACATATGAAGGGAAAATCTGTCATTTAGGAACATCCCTAAAAAACTTTGTGCGTCTGAAAACACTGGATCTTTCACATAATGCACTGGTTACAGTTCAGGTAAATACTATATATATATATATATATAAGAAAAGATTTATATTTTGAATAAATGCTGTTCTTTTGAACCTTTTATTAATCAATGAATCCTGAAAAAAATCACAGGTTCCAAAAAAATATTAAGCAGCACAACTGTTTCCAACATTGATAATAACTACGTATCAAATCAGCATATCAGAATGATTTCTGAAGGATCATGTGATACTGAAGACTGGAGTAATGATGCTGAAAATGCAGCTTTGATCACAGGAATAAATTACATTTTAAAATATATTAAAATAGAAAACCATAATTTTAAATTGTAATAATATTTCACAATATTATTGTTTTTTCTGTATTTATTATGAAATAAATGCAGCCTTAATGATCATAAGAGACTTCATTCATTCCAAACTTTTGACAGGTAGTGTATGTGTGTGTATTTATATATTTATATATATATATATAAAATATGTGTGTGTGTGTGTGTGTGTGTGTGTGTGTGTATATGTATGTATTTGTGTGATATTTGCAGGGGATTGAGCATTTGGAAATGCTGGAGAGACTGAATCTGTACTACAACAGACTGGCGTCTCTACAGGACATCTTTTCCCTGCACAAGCTGCAGAATTTAAAGGAACTGGACTTGCGGCTGAATCCTGTGGTCAAGAGACACCCGCACTACCGTTTGTACTTGGTCCACGCAATGACCAAACTCCGCAAACTTGGTACGTCATCTATTTTCTCTCTGTTGCTGTGTCAGGTTGATTGGGACGCCCAAATCGGTGTTTTGAATTGTTGTTTTTTTCCCCCTTCTCTATTATAGATGACCGTCCAGTGCGAGACAGAGAAAGAAAGGCTGCTCTCATGCATTTCTCATCAGAGGCTAATCATAAGAAACATGTCTTAACACAAGACACAGCGTTCAGGTAATGTGGTGTTGTTATTGTTAACCAAAACTAAAACTATTAAAATAGTTTTCAGAGGTCATTGATTATGCCACTGTTTTGCAGAAGTAGTGAGCTCAGAATAAAAGCAATGCAGAAGATGATGAGGACGCTCTCGCTTCTAGAGGGGAATGAGGAAGTTGCACTCAATGACGTTTCTAGCAAGACCTGGAATAGCAAGAGACCTCAAACTCTCTCCATCCGCTCTGAGAACGAGTGCAGCCCTCATCTGTTACAGGGTAAACACTGCACAGTTACCTCACACTGTATATTTCGCTTTATCAGTATAATCTAAAAGACAAACAGTATTGCCATTTTTATATATATAGTTAATTTTTAATACATCACCCAGCCATACAGAGAGACATACAAATCGTGCTTGACCATGTTTAATGCATGACTTGAGTGTTAAACTTTACTGTTTGTGTACATATTGTCTCTGCTTGTGATTGGCAATTGTTTTTCTTTTTTCTTTTCTTTTTAGTAAATCCATCTGAATCTGAAATCATACATTTAATCAATGATTCTGATTGTAAAAGGTTGCCAAAACAAAATCAGGTGCATCATGGTCTATTATTTGCAAATACTATTTCAGTTCTAAATATAGTTATTGTTATTTATTTAATCATGTATTTAATTGTCTGTTATGTAGGAATCTGTTCCCAAGAGCTCAGATTATAAGAATGGTGAATATTTTTTTTGTTATTCAACTTTATGTCCACTATGGAGTGACATTTCTCTCATTTTGTTGTACAAGTGATTTGTTGTTTAACCTTTAACCATATATCTACTCCGTACTGTCATTATTATTGCAGAATAATTATCCTTTTTCTGATTTACACCATTAGAGGCTTCCGTTCGTTCTCATAGAGTCACGTTTGTGAGCCCCATCATGGAGAGCCGTCAGTCGGTCAGGAGTGTGACTCACGGTACAGTTCGAGGAGAACACGTCTTTACACCCCATCCTACAGACACGCGGTCCGCTTCACAGGGTACTTCAATACTAGTCTAATAATAGTTTACTTCCAGACTATTCCCTTTTAAATTGATTCAATAATGTCTTATAAACCTGGCATTGCATATTATGATTATTTTTGTCTCTGTGACAAATTGTTTTTGTTCCTCTATTGTAAGTGGCTTTGGATAAAATCATCTGCTAAATGCATAAATGTGAATGAAAATAAAATAGTGCACATTATTTTGTTGCAGAACATGATTGCGCAGCCATTAAATGGCGAAATCAACATCAAGACAGAGCAAATCCAGTCTTGCATCCTCCCAGATTAACTTACCAGAACACAGATAGAAGCCCAACTGTGTCAGAGAGAAGACACAAACCACATAAGGTCAGTAACGGTCTATGTTTCTGTAGGCTGCAACTCCTCAAACACAAACAGACCTGACTGTATACTTTTTCATTGATCAGGGCGCCTACAGGAAGCCCATGGAGTTGCTCCTCAGCATGATGGAGGAGCTCTGGTCTGGGAAGGAGGAGAATCAACAAAATAGGACGTTCCTCAGTAAGTGATCTTCTCCGTAAAAGACCAGTCCATAACTGGTAAACTAGTCCCACTAATCCAGTGCTTTCTGTCGGTGATGTCCAGTGAAGATGGTTCAGATCCTCAGCATGATGGAGCAGGATGTTGTGGGAGGAGAACAGGAGATCCAAACCCTTAAAGAGACTCTCAAAGCCTTGACCGCTCGGAATGAACTACAGGAAAAACAACATCAGTCTGAGATTGAAGATCTCACACTTCAGCTTCAGCAGACGCAGGAGTCTATCGTAAGATTGTTTCGATTTAAAGGGGTCTTATTATGCTTTTTTACATTTTCAACTTTCTTTAGTGTGTAACAAAGTCCCTGTGTCACAAGTGTCACTGTTTCTGAAATGCCTCCATTGAGTTTTCTTCCAGGAACGAACACATCACAATATTCCTCATTTAAATAATTCCCGCCCAAGGCAAACTCAAAATGAAGGTGCGGGGTCTGGTTGAGTTAGTAGTGTTGAAACAGGCGGTTATGGTAAGGGGCGGGATATTTCCCAAACATGCTCAAAGTGCTTGACCAATCACAACACATTGGTCCAGCCGACCAATCGGAGCACATTGTGCTTTTTGTTAAGGAGGGGCTTCATAGAGACAGGAACTAAACGGAGCGTTACTGACAGACTAGGAAGAGAGGTGCTGCAACAATGGAGAATATGTGAAAAAAAAATGTTTTTTGAACATTTAAACATGAAAATCGATTCTAGTAGACTTTGAAAAAGGGCATAATGGGTCCCCTTTAAATTTTGAACTAGTTTTTTAACTCATTCACAAAAGCCTACTGAACAATGTCCGCATGATTTGTGTGCTATACTGTATTTTTTCAGGAGATTTCGGTGAATATGCCACACAAAGCTATCGTATGATTTGAAGTCTTAGGGTCTGGTGTATAAGCATTGAAGTGCGTGCATAATTATTAGGCAAGTCAATATATTATATTTCCAAGCACATTTTACCAATTCCAAATCACATCAATCTTAATAACTATTAATTTTGTGTATAATTTATAAGTGATATATATTTGTTGATAAGTCTCTGAGAACCTGACACCTTGTACTTCTGGAGACTCCAGGAAGTTTGCAGTTATGTAAAATGGTGGCACTGGAGACTAATAGGTTCCTGATGGTCTTTTGCAGTTAAAATCTTTCCTTCTCAACCTGTTTTTTTTTTTTTTTTTTTTTTTGCTGCCCCAATGAGCATTTCTTCCAGTGGTCCCACTTTAATGTTGCATTTATGGGCATCTAATCATTTTTGACTTTTCAATGCGAGTTAAATCACTTTTTTTTTCTTTTTTTTTACCCATTTCACCTGTAAAAGAAATCCAGCTCAATAATTACACACATCTGAATATAAAGTGTTTTTAACTTCCAGTCCTAGTCAACAATTCTATGTCACTTTTATAAATGATTATATACAAAGTTAATAGTAGTTATGGAAATATCAGCTTGCCTAATAATTATGCACGCACTGTATGTTCGCATTAAATTGTGCATAGACAGTTTTCCATGCACAAATCGGAATTTATAAAAATATAAACATGGATATTTTCATTCTAAAACAAGGCGAATCCTGATTGATTTTAGCAGTGTAATGTGAAAGGCATTTACAAGTCTGTATGTAATATTTTCATTGCATTTGTACCGTTAACAGGGTAGTATCACGTGGATGGGAATATGCATATGGAAAATTATATGCTAAATGATGTTATGCATTGTAAAACTAGTTTTATTCATGAGGCCCTTGGTGATTTTTGTCCTTTTCTTCCTTTTTAGAAGTAAATAATTCATTCTTTCTTACGTCACATTTCTGCTCTTGTCTTTAATACAGACAGCCCTTAATGAGCAGCTGAAGAATGTGTTGGAGGAAAATGTGTCTTTACAGAAACAGCTTATCAGAGCAGAAAAGAAGCTGCTGTCCTCTCGTCTGAAGAAAACCCCAGATATGGAGAGCAGAAGTTAGTACTTCAATTCTCAGGTTTTAGTATGAGAGTGAATGAAACCGCTTTGATAATGCTTGTGCTGGTGTGTGTTTTTAGGAGAGCTGTCAGTCCCTGAGGATTTGAACGTGAAAAGACACACGATTCAAGAGGGAAATGGAGCGAATGAGCAGCTAGAGAGCTACAGGTAGGTGTCAAGGTGATCCAAATGCTACACAGCTATAAAATCCACAAAATTGTGTCCCTTTCTTTCTTTTTGCAGGACTTTGATAGCCAGAAATGAGCGTTTGCTGCAGCAGTTGGAAGAGGCTCTAATGAGCTGATTGGTGCAAATGCTTCCAGTAGACAGTGTGACATCTGCATTTAAAGAGAACATTTCAATTTATTACAAATCTGGCCTTTAAAAGATGGATACCTCTTTTTGTAAAAGCCATTTGTTTTATAAACACTCTCAACATTTGTTCTCTGTTTAATCCTACATCCGAGAATCAATCACATATTCACATCTTGATCTTATGCAAATGTGTTTGTTTGACCAGAAGGCAAGTTTTCTGTACAGAGCTTTCATGTGCATAAATGAAATAAACGAGAACCAGGCAGTTTGTTTTTTTATTCAATACGATGCTACAAAACACTAACACGTTAAAATCATTTTACCATCACCATATGACATGCATATCAGGATACTGTAGAACATTAAAAAACATTATTTAAAAAAGAAGACAGTATTGTTCCTCAAAATGGATGGTTAACAGTATTTGGCATTAAGCACACAAAACATTAAAATCATACATTAAATAGGACAACATGTATACTTATTTGTGGTTTATTATCATAAATATGAGCCACTTTCTGAGCAGAATCTGCAGGAGAGCTTGACATTTATGATCCGTTGCCACTTTTCTTATCTGAAAATAGATGTTCTGTAGAAGAATATGTCTGTACACTCTCACTCATCCCTTCTCTCCGTAGACATGGACAATTTCATCTATTTCAAAGGGTTCCCACGATCATGTAAAAATATCTGGGGATTTCAAATCTGTGTTTTCCAGGTCTGGAAAAGTCTTCAAAGATCTTAAAGCCCGTTCACACCAAGAACGATAACTATATTTTCGTCCACACCAATGAATGATAACCGGCTGTTTATTCTGTGCACGCTTTTTGCGGTTTCAGTGTGTACAATATTCTCCTTGAACATGTTTTTGTTTTGCTTGTTGCATTTAAATTAACCAGTAGATGTCCTCAGCATGCTATGTTTCAAGTGAATCTAGCTAGTGTAATCGATCTAATCTAACAGTGAATTTAGCTAACAAAGCCAAAATAGTGGAATAAAAACAACGTCTAGTCTTTTTCACTGTAACTTCAAAGGGAGCAAGACAATAGCACTGGAGGTAATTTTGTGTTACACAATTTATTCCGAGAGTATGACCAGTTGTTTTCCACATGTCCATTTTTAATGTGTCCTTGAAAAGGGGGTTTCTGGACCTCAGCGATGAACTCGTCTGCCATTTTAAATGCGCGAGACCCTAAATTAGAATGGATTCTGATCGGCTGTCAGTGTTTTATCGTTCAACAGCTGGAAAAAAAAATTGTTCTGAAAGTGATCCCAATTATAGTTATCGTTCTTGGTGTGAATGGGTCTTTACTCTTGAAAATATAATGAATATATAGATTTTACTAGTGATGCTCCATTTCAAAAATATTAAATTAGCTAATAAATACTGATTTTGCATTGAGTTAAACTCGTTCGCAAGCCATGAGGTTCGATTTGTGAGCGAATCATTCTTTTGAGTCTGTTGTCTTTAGTGAATCAGTTAGAATGATTCAATAGTGAATCAGAATGATTTTTTTTAATTATTTTTTTTTAAATCCACATCCAGTGTTCACAAAACGACTGGAAAGGTCATGGAAAAGGCATTGAAATTCATTAGTCAGAAATGTGGGAACCCTGAAGGTTGGATCTTGTCCAATGTGTTCAGATGGCAGTGCGTTTATAAATAATTCCGAACACTAGTTATGGCAAAGGGAATGTATTCATTTATGCCATGCCAGCGTTAGTTACAGCATGTCACTTCTCTTGTAAACATTGTTCTGTAGGCAGAAACACTGCACGTATTAATAAAAACAGCAAAGTGCCTTGATAGGACATGTTAAATATAACAACAGTGCTTTTCAAACTAAAATCCACAGCAGAATACAAAATTCCTTTTAATACCTTCATTTGCAGTTTGATTTATTGCTGATAAACAGGCCCAGGCATAATCTGCAAACCTAATCGTATTTTCTATGCTGATCTGCATAATGGATTTAAATATGGTAAAATGTTCTAATAGAGCAAAAAGATGATCACATTAGCCAAAATATTTCATTAAAGTACATGCAACTCTGTTCTGATTCAGTGCTGCAGATTCTGCACGAGTCTGATTACATGTGTTAAAAAATCATTAGAAACTTCTATATTGTTTTAGGCATTTTGTTTACCCAAAGTTCTTAGTTAAGATACACAGAGGAGTTTGAAAGGACCCTGCTGGTTTGACATTATTTAGTCTGTATTGAGGTATGATAATGCTGGTCAAATGTATTGTGATGCAGAGAAGAAAATCCTGAACCTATTGCTGATGGTGTTTTCTTTTACATAATATGGTTAATCATTCCACAATTAAAAACACACAGGCAGTGTTTCATATTATGCCATTATAGAATCAAAAATACATAGTTAGCTATGCCATCGACTTGTCAAACCTACAAAAACATCGACCAAACAACTAGATATACAATCTTGAGCACCAGCGGTCAATTCTTTATGCATCAAACAACAATTTATGATGGTTGGACTTTTGCATTCAGTTATAGATTATAGAGATGTGTATAAAATATATATGAAATTCAAACAGAATCAGTAGATTTTTTTAAAATTTAAAATCTAGATGATCTTGGCACAGGTAAATTATCAAGTCAGTTTTTAAAGCCACAAATGCATCCAAATAAAGGGGTCATGACATGAGAAATCAAATTTGCCTTGATCTTTTGACATATAAGAGGTCTCTGAACTATTAAAACATCGTTATAAAAAAGCATTTATTTAATCAAGCTTCAAAAATGGCTGTTTTGGATATTGTGTGATCACATGGGCAAATACATTTGCATATGACTGCCTCCAGAGCAAGACATCGACGAACAGTTTTACATCATCACATAATAGGCCCCGCCTACTGGCGTTCAGTCACTTAAAGGCACAATATGTAATTTTAAATGTAATTAAAACAATCTAAATACATTTGAGTGTGTTGAATGTTATGTTACTCTGTGCGTTTGCTCGGTGGCTGCTATGAGACACTTGTTGCACTTTGTAGTAATTTGGATCGATATTAGTAAAACTGGAAATCAAGGATAACGCGGATATGATGTCACTGACAGGTGATGCATGGACACGGTGGTTAAAATTGCTGATTTCTCTGGATTTAAACATTGTTGGAAACATTTGGGATAATGTAAGTACACAAGTCAACAAAATATAACATAGTTCTAGTGGTTTTTGGATATTTTAATAAAACAATTGTACATATTGTACCTTTAATGGCTGACATTTGCCTACACTGGATGTGAGCGTCGTGTCAAAAGCAAATAGAACCATTATAATCACTGATTTTTTTTTTTTTTTCCGCGTGTGTGCACCTTATGTGAATCTCAAGGAACATTAAAATCTCTGTCATGACCCCTTTAAATTATGCATAGTTTATAATAAGTCTGTCAAATAAATTTAAATATATATATTTTTTAACTTAGGCCTGAAACAAACTTTACAAGCATGCCGCTAGCAACATCATGGGTTTGATTCCCAGGGAATGCATGAACTGATCAAATTTATACCTTGAATGCAATGTAAGCGTCTGCCAAATGCATTAAAATATAAGTGGAAAATATAAAATACGTGACCACACTTCTAGTTTTGCAAGCTCAGTTTTGTGTGCTATTATAATGCAAATTGTTTAACGGCACAAACATTTAAAGGAAACTTTAACTTTCCCATGGGATCATGCACTTGCATTGCATTGCTCAAGCGCTTGCGTGTAACTTATATTTCAGGCCTGATTCTATTGCATCATTAGAGAAGCCACAAAATACCAAATACTCAAATATGCATTTCATGTCAATATGTACGACAGATTATCAGCAAAAACCTTCACTAATAGAGCGTGCAATTCTGTCTTTCTCTTGGCATCATCGTGTTTGTTAGGAACGTACCAGCTGGTGACGTCGGTGTTTGGATGTAAACAGCGTTCCAGTTAAAAGTAATAAAACACTTAAGGGAAGAGGAACATACACTCAATGTTATTCACAGGAAAAAGACGTACTCTCAATGGAAAATTCCTTTGTGCTTTATAGAGTCGGGTTTCGCGTTCACTGCTGGATGGAGAATCTCACATGGGTTTCTGTGGAGGTTTTTGAACCTTCTTCTCGTATGACCCTGCGTGCTTGTATCCAGGGACGTATCCGGATGTGTCCACCACTTCCACGCGCCCTGCTTTCCCCTTCCCGCGGCCCGTCTCGTCGAAACGCTCCTTGTGCGAGCCGGTGAACTTGGTGGTGTCAGTCAAGCGGGACACGGTCGGAGAAGCCACGGCTCTCTGTGTGTCGAGAAAGAGAAAGAAACTTTGAAAAGGAATAGTTCACCCACACATCATCAATT
The DNA here is from genome assembly GCF_024489055.1 of Chanodichthys erythropterus. Taxonomy (NCBI): domain Eukaryota; kingdom Metazoa; phylum Chordata; class Actinopteri; order Cypriniformes; family Xenocyprididae; genus Chanodichthys; species Chanodichthys erythropterus. The sequence continues at coordinate 37,134,931 of NC_090222.1, read as the reverse complement.
CTGTCTTCATTTACTCATCTGTATTATTTTCTTTTTTCCGTAGTTTTTTTCCCGTAGAATTATTCCTTTAATGCACCTTCAGTATAATGTACATTTTCTGAGCCAGACATTTAAAGCAATGGATCTGGAAGGACAAGATTGCATTGTGAAAACTTTTACATGTACACTACCATTTTAAAGTTTGCTTTAAGATGTCTCTTCTGCTCACCAAACCATTTATTTGATCAAAAATACAGTAAAAACCGTAAAATTGTGAAATATTTTTATATATTTTATAATTTTTTTAAAAATGTAATTTATTTCTGTGATCAAAGCTGAATTTTCAGCATCATTACTTCACTCTTCAGTGTCACATGATCCTTCACAAATCATTCTAATATGCTGATTTGCTGCTCAAGAAACATTTCTTTTTATTATCAATGTTGAAAACAGTTGTGCTGCTTCATATTTTTTGTGGAAACCATGATACATTTCTTCAGGATTCTTTGATGAATAGAATGTTCAAAAAAACAGAATTCATTTGTAACATTATAAATGTATTTATTTATTTAATGCATCCTTGTGGAATAAAAGTATTACTTTCTCTCAAAAATAACTCAAAATCATCACTATTATTAAAAAAATCAGCTGACAGTTTAGCTGTTTAACTGTAAACACTAATTATTCACATACTGTATATTTAAAATAAATAATTAAAGAAATTTGTTGGTAGATTTCATCCATATACTACAGCAAGGATTCCCAAACTTTTTTGTCAGCTGAACCCCTTTGATCTAAAATATTCTCTCTCAAGTCTCCTTGAGATTTTAATTTAATATTTTATTAATTGAACAACACATTCACATGTTCACAGGTCTCTGATGTCAGGTAATGGTCATATGACTTGCAGGTAAACCAATTAAATATTTGTGTTTTTCATTTTAAAATTATTTAATTACTTCTTAGCTTTTCATCAACTCATAAACCCCAGTTTGCGAAAAACAGGATACTGTTATTTACATCTATTCATTTAGCAGACGCTTTTATCCCAAATGAGGAATACACCAAGCAATTCATCTTAAAGGGATAGTTCACCCAAAAATTCTGTCATCATTTACTCATCCTCAAGTTGTTTCAGAACTATTTGAATTTCTCTTCTTCTGCTGAACACAAAGCAAGATATTTTGAAGAATGTCAGTAACCAAACAGTTTCTGGTCCCCATTGACTTCCATAGAATTTTTTCCCCCCATACTATGAAAGTCAATGAGGTTCATCAACTGTTTTGGTTCCCCTTATTCTTTAAAATATCTTTTTTTATGTTCAGCAGATTTGAAACAACATGAGGGTGAGTAAATGATAACAGAATTTTCATTTTGGGGTGAAATAAGCCTTAGTTTCAGAATATAAATGTTTATTAATTTAGAGAAAAAACAGCACTTTTGCTCTGGGCCTTACCGTGACTCCAGATATAATGGGCGATTTCCCTTCTATCATTTTGTAAACCTCTTGTGCAGCGTCCTCGCTGCTCTTATCTTTGAAGCGTTTCCTGGCCAGCTCCACAAGTGCTTCTTTGAACTGGCTGTATGTAATAGTGCGGCCAGATTTGTTCCTAGAAAACAATAACATAAAGCAAAGACAAACGGATGATAAATCCATCAGTATATATTGTGGCATCAAATATAAACACATAGTGAAGCAGAAACCTGCAAGAGCTGATTAAAAGAGCTTCTGTAAACACATGAGAAACGCTTTAGATCTGATTGGCCGGTCTGTCTGAGAGCAACACACATGCAAATGGTAATATCATGTCCCAATCCTCTTCTGTGAAACAAAATTAATATGATCCCATTTACTCACCCTCCAGCCATCTTAGGTGTATATTACTTTTCTTTCAGATGAACACAGTCGGAGATATATTTAAAAATATCCTTGCACTTCCAAGCTTTATAATGGTTGTGAATGGGGGGTGAGATTTTGAAGCGCATCCATCCATCATAAATACAAAGTTCTGGCATGAAACTCTAATGGGCAGGCTAATAGGTCCTTTAACTCAACCTGCTCGTAATCAAATCATTATCTTTAGGACAAAGATGATTGGTTCCTGCTGTATTAGTAGCCAATGAGCTTGCTCAATCTTCAAATACATGAGTAGCATTTGCCTAGCAGTGCAGCGTGCTTCAGAAACCCTCCACCTTCCCAAGCTCCACCTGTATAGATCTGCTGCAGGTAATTCATGCATGCTATATTGTACAGCAGCAGCATGAATTACTTGCTCACAGTGTCGTGTCATGTACGTATTGGCAGTAGCAAGTCCGTACTTGCTCTGCAGCAGCAGCAGCAATAACCTATGGAAAATTCCTCTGAATGAATGACGCATTGACAAACGCTGAAGTGCAGAGAATAGAGCAAAACAAAACACTGATCACAAATTAGAAGTCTAAAATGAGAAATTTTAAAGAGAAATGTTGTAGGATTTCATTATGAGAGAAGAGGAGCCTGAGTTTGTTGCACAGCCCTATTTGTTTGAACTGCGAGATACGTAGCTAAAGCCCTGGGAATACTTTGTTTTTTTTATGCATACGCTAGTGTATGTGCACAGCCGAACGCACAGCCTTGCAAAGTGTACTTCATTTGACTCGTACGCATACATAGGCGTTTGATGCATGCGCAGTTGTAAGCAATCTCTCGCCACGAGTTACAACCCATGTAAATATATTTGTATTCTTTCATGCTAGAGTTGTACTTTCTAACCTCTTCGCACAATCTCTCGTCTATGTAGGCCTCCATTGTCGCCGTAGCTTGCATGTGTTCCTTTCCGGTCTGTTCTGTTTATGCAGTTTTTCTTTGACTACCTTGAATCGACGCCCCTAGGACACGGTTGCCACCTTGTGGATAAACTAATTACTGCAAAAAAAATTTAAATGCGCATATGCGACCTGCGCATACAAGTATGTGCGGTTACAAAAATCCGGCGGTGTGCATACACTTCTGATGACAAAATCTGTGTCACATGCACTGTATGCTGACCCTCGCGTACACATAAAAAGTAAAGTATACTTTGAGCCTTACGCTACTCCTGCATCCTGCATCAGGGGTTACTCTTGTGGCGCAAGTCGACTTGCACAGTATATGTACGGTCGTCTGCCGGGAGATAGTTATTTTAGTTTATAAAGTTCTAAATATGGATATTTTTCTTACAAAAACCCATCACTTCGCTTCAGAAGGCATTTATTAACCCCCTGGAGCTGTATGGATTATTTTTATGATGGATGGATGCATTTTTTGGGCTTCAAAATCTCGCCCCCCATTCACTACCATTATAAGGTTTGGAAGAGCCAGAATATTTTTAAATATATCTCCGATTGTGTTTGTCTGAAAGAAGAAAGTCATATACACCCAGTGTTGGGGAGTAGTTAACTACATGTAGCGGCGCTACTAGTTTAACTACATTTTTCAGTAGCTTGTATGTAGTTCAGCTACTTTTAAAACAGAGTAGCTTTTCTAGTAGTTAACTACATTTTCCAACAAGTAGCGGTATAGCGCGACCAAAAGCTACAAGCTACATTCCGTTTTGCGTTCTGACGAGCCTAATTCATTCATAAAGCAGCACAGCGTCTTCAGATCACGAACTAAAATCGTGCATTACCGCCATCTATTGTTATATAACGCATCTTGCGGCTTTATCAGTTCAGTTCACCAGCAGTTCATTGAGAAGAGATCGCCTGATGATTATGTAAAGGACAGGAGTGGGTTCACACTGCATGAATCGATTATTAAAGGTTATAAACATGATTAAAACGCTGTCTGTGCCGAAGACTTCAAGCACATACAGGTGAATAATAGCCTTTTTAAATTGATTGTTCTGCTTTACTGCAGTCTATATCAAATGTATGCAAACTATTTTATTACAGTGGTGAACATAATGAACATAAGATCACTAACGCGGTGTTTTGATTCATTGCATTGGCAAAGCATCCGTCAATTGAACAGAAAACAACAACATAGCTTAGTGCGCTGATCTAATAAAATCGGTTGCTCGGGTATAAGCATGTTCACGTTTGAAGCGTATGATTTGCGTAGTGAGACATTTAAGATGTTAAATCATTTTACAAATAATTGGAATAGAATTTCAAAAATATTAATACAAAAATTCTAATATTTTTCTATTCTGCATTTACATTGCTTATTTTTATTATTGCATATTTTTGTCCTGTGTTATGGTTATGGTAGCAGTTTTGAGCATGAATCCTGCATTTCTATGTAGAAATCATTTCCGAAACTGCAGAGTGCAATTGGTCGTCGGTCCTCTCATAGCATGAAAAACAAAACTTATAATACATTCAGAATTTTAATATATATAAAGCGTGCAAAGAGAGTCAGTGTGAGATAGAGGTATTTGAGTATATACATTTGAGTATTTTATCTTTTGATATAGTTTACAAAATAAAACAGTATGCTTTGAAATCATAATTGTAGTGCGTTGCTTTGTTTCAAACCCCAAACATCTTACTTAAACATTCTTCATTAACAGTTATCCAGTTATTTGTAATAATCTGTCATTTAAAAAAATAAAAAATAAAAGTAGTTTCAATGTAGCTAGCTACTTTTTGATAGTAACTTGTAGTGTAGCTAACTACTTTTTCAAAAGGGTAGCTTGACTGTAGTTTAACTACTTTAATTTATGAGTAGCTTGTAGCTTGTCAAACTACAGTTTCAGAGTAGCTTCCCCAACACTGTATACACCTAGGATGGCTTGAGGGTAAATCATGGGATAATTTTCATTTTTGGGTGAACTATCCCTATAACATCAAAATAATACAGGTTCAGAACATCTTGAGGGCGAGTAAATTATGCTTTTAGCTTTTTTGAGTTTGCATGGTAACTGCCTTGATAAAGGCCTCTGAAAGTGCTGCATGCTCTCCGTCTGAACTGAGTTTCCATAAAGAACAGACGCACTGTAAACAGCCGTGTGCGATAACACAAACATGTCAGCTCTGAGGGGCCCAGCGTTTGGGTAATTACACACGGCCAACAGATTCACTTTTAATCAACTTTTAAAAAGGAGGAGATGCTTCTCATATCTTATTTGTCGCTGTCAAGGGCCGAGCGTCCATTCAAACTCAAGGGTATTTCATTTACTTCTGTATGAGAAATAGTTTGGTTCTGTATTTGGTCACCAAAATCAGGTTCACTCTTAAAAATATTGGTTCTTTATTGGCATCTATGGTTCCACGGAACCTTTCAATTCCACAAAAGGTTCTTTATAGTTGAAAAAGGTTATTTTGATTATCAAAATGTTCTTCGCATAAAGAAAAAATGGTTCTTTTAAGAAGTGTTCACTGAAAGGTTCTTTGGGGGACCAAATATAGTTCTTCTATGTCATCGCTGTGAAAACTAAACCTTTATTTTTAGGATTGTTCCTAAAGCAGAACTAGTTGAGAACGCCTGATTTATCAGAGCTTAAAGCAGGACTTGCCTTATGACTCCAGATGTGCTCGGATGTTTATGTTGTTTCGGCGAACGCATTCGGCCCATAAAGCAACAATGTTTAATACCACTGTGGCGCTTCTCATTTCCACGCTAAAACAGTGCATAGTAACACAAACACAAACAGTTTTACTGTGGTGATCAAGAAACTAAACAAAGCCCCATAAAGCCTGTGGTCTCCCCCAGCAACCTGCTGTCATAGCAACATACTTAGGTAAACACGCCTCTTTGGCTTTATAATTAATTTGACGTCTTTGGTGAGTCGTTTTGTTTGTGCGATCCTTCAGCGCTCCGACTGTTCGCTGCTGTCTAATGTCAGCCAAGAAATTCAGTGCTGTTCAATCTCGGTGCGTCTTCTAAACTCTGAGTATGCACTGAATGATTTCATATTTACATGCACACAGAGTCAAAAACAGATTATTTTCTATGTTTTCTATTGTAACATTGTAAAATGTAATTTATTTCTCTGATCAAAGCTGAATTTTCAGCATTACTTCAGTCTTCAGTGTCACATGATCCTTCAGAAATCATTCTAGTATGCTGATTTGCTGCTCAAAAAACATTTATTATTATTATCAATGTTGAAAGTTGTGCTGCTTAATATTTTTGTGTAAACCGTGATACATTTTTTTAAAGGATTCTTTGATGAATAGAAAGTACAAAAGCATTTATTTGAAAGATAATTTTTTTGTAACATTATAAATGTGTTTAGTCACTTTTGATCAATTCATCAATGTATCCTTTCTGATTTCTTTTTTTTTTCTTACTCACATACTCAACTTTAGAATGGTAGTATATCACGGTTTCCACAAAAATATGAACAGATTTCAACATTGATAATAATCAGAAATGTTTCTTGAGCAGCAAATCATCATTTCTGAAGGATCATGTGACACTGAAGACTGGAGTAATGATGCTGAAAATTCACAGGAATAAATTACATTTTATTGTATATTCACATAGAAAACAGTTATTTTAGATTGTAATAATATTTCACAATATTACTGTTTTTACTGAATTTTTAATCAAACAAATGCAGCTTTGATGAGCAGAAGAGATTTCTTTCAAAAACATTAAAACACCTTTTGACCAGCTTATATTGAGACATTTTAACACATAAAAACATATGAAGAACTCATTTGAGAGTTATGATTTTAATTCACTTTTATCATGTCTATAAGGTGGTATTATGTGCCAAACGGGGGAGATGTAGTTGTAGTGTTTGCATTTCTGTGCTGCAGCTTTAAATGAACCAAGGCTTTATCAAGCATCATTAAGATGAATCGACTCATGAGGGGCTTTAAGCGCTCATGAGCCGCACTGATTAAAGGAAACACGAGTCTTTAGTTCTGTGATATTGATCGACCCCTTTTAAATCTTTGGCCTGAGCCTCTGTACACATACACACACACACACACACACACACACACACACACACACACACACACACACACACACACACACACACAAACACACACACTGACTGACTGCACATGTGTTCGGGCTCATGCAATCAAGCTCAACAAGGGCAAGAAAAACTATTATAATAAAATACATTTATCAAAATATTTAACTGAACTTTCTGAGTTTATATCTCGCAATTCTGACTTTATATCTCGCAATTGTAACTTTATATCTCGCAATTGTGACTATATCTCGCAATTCTGACTTTATATCTCGCAATTGTGACTTTATAACTCGCAATTGTGACTTTATATCTCACAATTGTGACTTTATATCTCACAATTGTGACTTTATATCTCGCAATTGTGACTATATCTCGCAATTCTGACTTTATATCTCGCAATTGTGACTTTATAACTCGCAATTTTGACTTTATATCTCACAATTGTGACTTTTTATCTCACAATTGTGACTTTATATCTCACAATTGTGACTTTATATCTCACAATTTTGACTTTATATCTCGCAATTGTGACTTTATAACTCGCAATTGTGACTTTATAACTCGCAATTTTGACTTTATATCTCACAATTGTGACTTTATATCTCACAATTGTGACTTTATATCTCACAATTGTGACTTTATATCTCACAATTGTGACTTTATATCTCACAATTTTGACTTTATATCTCGCAATTGTGACTTTATAACTCGCAATTGTGACTTTATATCTCACAATTCTGACTTTATATCTCACAATTGTGACTTTATATCTCACAATTGTGACTTTATATCTCGCAATTGTGACTTTATATCTCGCAATTTTGACTTTATATCTCGCAATTGTGACTTTATAACTCGCAATTGTGACTTTATAACTCGCAATTCTGACTTTATATCTCGCAATTGTGACTTTATATCTCACAATTGTGACTTTATATCTCGCAATTTTGACTTTATATCTCGCAATTGTGACTTTATAACTCGCAATTGTGACTTTATATCTCGCAATTGTGACTTTATATCTCGCAATTGTGACTTTATATCTCGCAATTGTGACTTTATAACTCGCAATTGTGACTTTATATCTCGCAATTGTGACTTTATAACTCGCAATTGTGACTTTATAACTCGCAATTGTGACTTTATAACTCGCAATTGTGACTTTATATCTCGCAATTGTGACTTTATATCTCGCAATTTTGACTTTATGTCTCGCAATTGTGACTTTATAACTCGCAATTGTGACTTTATGACTCGCAAATCTGACTTTATAATTCGCAAATCTGACTTTATAACTCGCAAATCTGACTTTATAACTCGCAAATCTGACTTTATAACTCGCAATTCTGACTTTATAACTCGCAATTCTGACTTTATAACTCGCAAATCTGACTTTATATCTCGCAATTCTGACTTTATAACTCGCAAATCTGACTTTATAACTCGCAAATCTGACTTTATATCTCGCAATTCTGACTTTATATCTCGCAATTCTGACTTTATATCTCGCAATTCTGACTTTATATCTCGCAATTCTGACTTTATATCTCGCAAATCTGACTTTATATCTCGCAAATCTGACTTTATATCTCGCAATTCTGACTTTATAACTCGCAAATCTGACTTTATATCTCGCAATTCTGACTTTATATCTCGCAATTTTGACTTTATATCTCGCAATTGTGACTTTATAACTCGCAATTGTGACTTTATATCTCGCAATTGTGACTTTATATCTCGCAATTGTGACTTTATATCTCGCAATTGTGACTTTATAACTCGCAATTGTGACTTTATATCTCGCAATTGTGACTTTATAACTCGCAATTGTGACTTTATAACTCGCAATTGTGACTTTATAACTCGCAATTGTGACTTTATATCTCGCAATTGTGACTTTATATCTCGCAATTTTGACTTTATGTCTCGCAATTGTGACTTTATAACTCGCAATTGTGACTTTATAACTCGCAAATCTGACTTTATAATTCGCAAATCTGACTTTATAACTCGCAAATCTGACTTTATAACTCGCAAATCTGACTTTATAACTCGCAAATCTGACTTTATAACTCGCAATTCTGACTTTATAACTCGCAAATCTGACTTTATATCTCGCAATTCTGACTTTATAACTCGCAAATCTGACTTTATAACTCGCAAATCTGACTTTATATCTCGCAATTCTGACTTTATATCTCGCAATTCTGACTTTATATCTCGCAATTCTGACTTTATATCTCGCAAATCTGACTTTATATCTCGCAAATCTGACTTTATATCTCGCAATTCTGACTTTATAACTCGCAAATCTGACTTTATATCTCGCAATTCTGACTTTATATCTCGCAATTCTGACTTTATATCTCGCAATTCTGACTTTATATCTCGCAATTCTGACTTTATATCTCGCAAATCTGACTTTATATCTCGCAAATCTGACTTTATATCTCGCAATTCTGACTTTATAACTCGCAAATCTGACTTTATATCTCGCAATTCTGACTTTATATCTCGCAATTTTGACTTTATATCTCGCAATTGTGACTTTATAACTCGCAATTGTGACTTTATATCTCGCAATTGTGACTTTATATCTCGCAATTGTGACTTTATATCTCGCAATTGTGACTTTATATCTCGCAATTGTGACTTTATAACTCGCAAATCTGACTTTATAACTCGCAAATCTGACTTTATATCTCGCAATTCTGACTTTATAACTCGCAAATCTGACTTTATAACTCGCAAATCTGACTTTATATCTCGCAATTCTGACTTTATAACTCGCAAATCTGACTTTATAACTCGCAAATCTGACTTTATATCTCGCAATTCTGACTTTATAACTCGCAAATCTGACTTTATAACTCGCAATTCTGACTTTATATCTCGCAAATCTGACTTTATATCTCGCAAATCTGACTTTATATCTCGCAATTCTGACTTTATAACTCGCAAATCTGACTTTATATCTCGCAATTCTGACTTTATAACTCGCAATTGTGACTTTATATCTCGCAATTGTGACTTTATAACTCGCAATTGTGACTTTATATCTCGCAATTGTGACTTTATATCTCGCAATTGTGACTTTATATCTCGCAATTCTGACTTTATATCTCGCAATTCTGACTTTATATCTCGCAAATCTGACTTTATATCTCGCAAATCTGACTTTATATCTCGCAATTCTGACTTTATAACTCGCAAATCTGACTTTATATCTCGCAATTCTGACTTTATATCTCGCAATTTTGACTTTATATCTCGCAATTGTGACTTTATAACTCGCAATTGTGACTTTATATCTCGCAATTGTGACTTTATATCTCGCAATTGTGACTTTATATCTCGCAATTGTGACTTTATAACTCGCAATTGTGACTTTATATCTCGCAATTGTGACTTTATAACTCGCAATTGTGACTTTATAACTCGCAATTGTGACTTTATAACTCGCAATTGTGACTTTATATCTCGCAATTGTGACTTTATATCTCGCAATTTTGACTTTATGTCTCGCAATTGTGACTTTATAACTCGCAATTGTGACTTTATAACTCGCAAATCTGACTTTATAATTCGCAAATCTGACTTTATAACTCGCAAATCTGACTTTATAACTCGCAAATCTGACTTTATAACTCGCAAATCTGACTTTATAACTCGCAATTCTGACTTTATAACTCGCAAATCTGACTTTATATCTCGCAATTCTGACTTTATAACTCGCAAATCTGACTTTATAACTCGCAAATCTGACTTTATATCTCGCAATTCTGACTTTATATCTCGCAATTCTGACTTTATATCTCGCAATTCTGACTTTATATCTCGCAATTCTGACTTTATATCTCGCAAATCTGACTTTATATCTCGCAAATCTGACTTTATATCTCGCAATTCTGACTTTATAACTCGCAAATCTGACTTTATATCTCGCAATTCTGACTTTATATCTCGCAATTCTGACTTTATATCTCGCAATTCTGACTTCATAACTCGCAATTGTGACTTTATAACTCGCAATTGTGACTTTATAACTCGCAATTGTGACTTTATAACTCGCAATTGTGACTTTATATCTCGCAATTCTGACTTTATAACTCGCAATTGTAACTTCATAACTCGCAATTGTGACTTTATAACTCGCAATTCTGACTTTATAACTCGCAATTGTGACTTTATAACTCGCAATTGTGACTTTATAGCTCACAATTGTGACTTTATATCTCGCAATACTGACTTTATATTCTCGCAATTCTGAGAAAAAACGTCAGAATTGTGAGATAAAAAGTCGCATTTTAACTTTTTTTTATTTCATGGCGGAAACAAGCTTCCATAGGAACGAGTAAGTGAGTAAATGATAACAGAATTTTCATTTTTGGTTGCACTTTTCATTTAAATGTCAACGCACACATTCGTTCTTTCTGCCTCTTGTTTCTGCTCTTTCTCCACAGCCACGTTTTTCTGATGCTATCTAGCAGAATAATCTTTATTCTCTCTTAGTTGGGGTGAAACAAATCTCTTGATAAAAGGCAGAGAATTTCTCCTATGCATAAATAGTACAAAGATTTTGATAAATTCATTCTCCTCCTCGAACAAACAAGCAGTGTTTTCTAAACATCTTAAAATGAATGCATCAGTGTGTCTACGGTGCTCTATATTAAGGGCACATCATTAAAAATCTGTCCCTTTTGAAGCAGCGATGACTCTTTCGGTCCTGCAGTCATCAGGGTTATTCAGCATGAGCCATCATGGCCTGTGGCTGTGGGGGAGGAGCACGACTCCTCTTATCTGCATATTCAGAAATATGCATGAAAAAAAAAATGCATGCACTGATTAAAGAGCAAATATGTTACTGTTACAGAAAATATTACAGTTACACTCCTACACATTAAAGCCTATTGCACTGATCCGATATTTTGACACTTTGACACTTGTGCTTTTTTAAAAATATATTTTCAGCTTTCATTAGTGTGTCATTTTGCTGTTTGAGCATGAAAAAAAACATTTTGCTGTTTGAGTCACTCCAGTGGGAGTTATTCTCTATATCAGTGTCACTGTTTCTGAACTCCCTGAAACGCCTCTATTGTAGTCTTCAGTTTTCTTCTGGGAACGAACGAACATATCATAATATTCCTCATTTAAAGAGGTAATGACATGGATTTTTAAAATAATTTTAATATGTTCCTTTTAATATGTCCCTTGTAATAGGTTCAATTATAATGTTAATACATTTTTTTGCATGGAAACATGGAAAAAACATCATTTACAGAGCATTATGAACTCATTTACTTATGGTTTGTGATGCAGGGTCAGATCCAGTACAGTCGGAGCTTCATCTTTCAGCAAAGGTTTCTTTACGAACTCACAATTATACTGTGCCTCGCTTACACAACAAAATGCTCTGAACAAACATACAGTATAATCCTTCAAAGTGATCTGGGACGCCATTAAAATAAACCATCCACTTGTTTCTGACACTGAGATTCTTGGTACAGAGACTCAAACGAGCTGTTTAAACTTGAAGTGTCAAAGCAAATGTTCTTTCACTCTTCCATTTGTCCTGTTGTCGACAGACACTAGCGTGTGGAGTATGTCAGAAACTGAACACGCATCTGTATACTGTATCCAGTGTAGACAGCGTTTTTTTATTTGCTATTGATACAGCGCAACGCTCACATCCACTGTAGGCAAATGTCAGTGACTGAACGCCTATAGTGTGATGATGTATAGCTATTAGTCGATGTCTTGATCTGGAGGCAGTGATATGCAAATATATTTGCCCGTGTGACGTCACAGATCACCAAATATCAGAACGAGCCCTTTTTTGGGGGCTTGATTAAATAACTGCTTTGTTTATAATGAGGAGGACAATTTAAGATATAAAACTTTCAGGATGATTTAATGGTACAAAGACCTTTTAAATGTCAAAAGATCAAGTCATGTCATGACCCCTTTAAATAATTCCCATCCAAGGCATATGCAAAATAAATGTGACGAGGCCTGGTTGAGTTGCGTTAGTAGTGTGTTGAAACTCGTGGTTATGGTAAGGGGCAGAACATTTCCCAAACCCACACAAAGCAGTTGACCAATCACAACACACTGGTCCATCCAACCAATCAGAGCGCATTGTGCTTTACAGAAGGAGGGGCTTCATAGAGACAGGAACTAAACAGAGCGTTACTGACAGACTGGAAAAAGAGGAGCTGCAAAAATGTCAAATATGTGAAAAAAAGGGGTTTTTTTTAACATCCAAGCATGAAATACTATTCTAGTACAGTGTTTTTGCTGTTGCAATACACTATACCAGATGTCTGCGAGAAAATCCAGTTGTGTACAAGTCGTTTCCCTTGTGAGCGTCCTAGACAGCATGCTTGAGCATTTGAGGAACAACGTTTTGGACTAAGAAAGCACCGCATGTATGCTTCATAGAAACTATGCAACTAACTCAAAGTGCGTGATCCAAGAAGGCAGATGGAAATTATGTATATTTAATCATTACTAATTATGTTCAGATTTGTATGTTCATCTTATTGAGAGTATCAAGTCATCAAGAACACTTTTAAGGCCCATTCACACCAAGAATAATAACTATAAAGATTAGCATCCACACCATTCTCATTTTGTTTATTATAAGAACTAGCTGTAATGTGGACTCTGCTATTCTTTTACATTTAGAACAATTTTTATAACTATATATTTATCATTATTAATGTCCTTGGAGTGAACTGGCCTTTAGCATTAAAGATCTGTTTCTCTATGTAGAAAATTAATGGGACTTTTACTTCCATAACTCTACTCCTAAATGTTTAAAAGTGGTGCAGATGATGGCATACTTGACTTTAGAGAAGACTATATCCACGTCTGTTAGGGTGATGCTCTTGCCATCGATGACGCCGCAGTCTTTACACAGTTTGGACCAGTTCTTGCCGTTCATTTCTTTCCCGGTGGCTCGCGTGTCTCCGTGAATGGCGAATCGGCGAAATGCCTCCTCCAACGCAGTGATCTCCACGGGCGTTTTGCAGCCCGCTCCTCCATCGCTCGTGCCGTTTGATGCGGAGGACAGGCGTTTGGCCGCGTTCTCTTTCGAGTGCTCGCTGTGCGGCCTCATGGGCGAACTGTTCGGTACGGGATGTTTGGCGGTCTGAACTTTAAACTCCTCCATGTTGCTGGTAAAGAACATGAATGTTAATAGTTAATTAATTATTACTGGTAATATTATTGCAATTTAAAACATGTGTTTGTGCATCTTCATTGTATCTAAGGTTATAAAGACATTCAGACATGAATATGTGTCTGAATACGTCTTATGTCTATATATCCATATCATACTGTTCGTGTTTTGACAACTTTCATGCTGATCATGGTTACGCTGGTCAAGCTGCATCAATAACCAGTTGAGCTAGCTGGTACCACAAACAGTTCAGCATTACGCAGTCAAAATCAGTTAAGGCCATCTTGTGTAATCTTCAGCTGAGATTTCAGAAACATTAGATGATATTAATAATCAATGTCTGAAAAGCCACTTATAGGAATTTGTATTTTTTTTATTGGTTATTTGTTTTTTATTTATTTATTTTAATTTTTGTTTATTTGCATTTAACTTATTTACATATTAGATTAAATTTATTCAAATTCACATAATTTATAATATATATATAATATATAAACTAGTGCTGTCAAAATTAGCACGTTTACGCATGCGATTAATTTTTTCAGTTTAATCGAGTTAAAGGTACAATTTGTGATATTTTTTTCCGCTAGAGGTCGCTAGAAGCCTATTCAAAACAAAGGCGTAGTTTGATGACGCCAAGTTTTAGAGCGGAAACTTGGGACATGTGGTCTCCATCTCAACGGACGGTGCAAAAGAATAGGGATTGGAGTCTGGAAGAACTCGATGCGATTATTAACGTTACTGTAGTATGAAGCAGAGCAGGACCGAGTGTTGCGGAAGCTGAACGAGGAGCTGGAGCGATTGATCAACACACGCCTCACGAGCAGCGGGACTTTTATTATGACACAGTCGCCGGCACCACTTCCGCTTTTCCGGTCATGAGTTTACGGGAGCTGTCCTTGTCGACAGAACCAGCGGCAGATGGTAAACAGTAATTATGTTCCATAAATAAGTAACACAATCCACCATAAAACGTGCAAGAAGTAAATAAGGAACTGCTTGAAGCAAGTTAGTGGTTTGCTGGACGCTAGACTCTACTTCCGCATTTGTCCACGGCACTGTTGTCATGTGGTTTCTACGTCAGTAAAGGCGGTAACAAAGGTAACTGCGTCATTGACAGGCGACTGCACTGCCCCGTGTCACTGTTTAGAATGGGAATTTTCTCATGATTTACAGGTAGTTGAAAACATTAGAGATACTGTTTGTAATCAGCTGGACAAAATATATAACACTAGCCTAGTGGTTTTTGGATATTTTACTGCAAAAATTTTACATATTGTACCTTTAAAAATATTTAACACAATTGTTTTGTCATAAGTTTTTAATATTTTTATATTGTAATAATTTTACAGTCACTGTCCAAATTAATATAGAAATACCTTAAAAGACAGTATATTTTAAAGGTGCCCTAGAACCTAAAATTGAATTTACCTCGGCATAGTTGAATAACCAGAGTTCAGTACATGGAAATGACATACAGTGAGTCTCAAACTCCATTGTTTCCTCCTTCTTATATAAATCTCATTTGTTTAAAAGACCTCTGAAGAACAGGCGAATCTCAACATAACACCGACTGTTACGTAACAGTCGGGATCATTAATATGCACGCCTCCAATATTTGCATATACCAGCTCATGTTCAAGGCATTACACAAGGGCAGGACGTCTGGATCTGTGCACAGCTGAATCAACAGATTAGGTAAGCAAGCAAGAACACAGAATTGTGTGTATTTCTGTGTGACATACACACAATTCGTGTGCACAGAAAGATGAATGCCAGTATTGAGTTCTCTTTCTCTTTTGAACAAACAATGACAAAATGCCTGTTTTGTCAAGTATCCTTATAAGAGCAGTCTTAAATGAGTTAAATAATGTCTTAAACTGTGAGAAAATGAGATGTGCATCAAATCTGCATCATGTTCGGCAGCGGCAGCTCTTAAAGTGACAGCAGCCTAATAAACCAGTTGCTGTGATGTCTGTCATTAATATTATTCAAAGAACAAAAGTAACAGAGAAAATGTAGCTTTTATAAGGATTAATCTATATTTAATCTATAATTTATGCAGTGAAGACTGTAAAGTGTTTGATAACTTTAATCAATATCTGTATGAAGGCCACAGGTAATTATGACATTTATTATCATAATGGGTTTATGTGAAGACTGTTTTAAGTTCACTTAAATTAAAAGTTATTTTTTAAAGCCTAATAAATGTTGAAATTGATAGCTTTCAGTTATACTGTTTTTAAAAAATCATTTTCATAGAGACATCAGTACCAGTATAAGTATCAGTGAAACCGGCTTTCATTCATAAAAATATGCAATTAAACAAATATTTAAAGGTGCCCTAGAATGTTTTTTCACAAGATGTAATATAAGTCTAAGGTCTGTGAAGTTTCTGCTCAAAATACCCCATAGAATTTTTTTAATTAATTTTAATTCAGGCTGCGGCCCCTTTAAATCCTCACACTCCCCGCCCACGGAGCTCTCGACTATAAAACAGTGCATAAACAAAGTTCACACAGCTAATATAACCCTCAAATGGATCTTTACAAAATGTTCATCATGCATGCTGCATGCATGCTTCCGATCATGTGAGTATAGTATTTATTTGGATGTTTACATTTGATTCTGAATGAGTTTGATAGTGCTCCGTGGCTAAAGCTAACATTACACACTGTTGGAGAGATTTATAAAGAATGAAGTTGTGTTTATTAATTATACAAACTGCAAGTGTTTAATAATGAAAATAGCGACGGCTCTTGTCTCTGTGAATACAATAAGAAACAATGGTAACTTTAAGCACATTTAACAGTACATTAGCAACATGCTAACGAAACATTTAGAAAAACAATTTACAAATATCACTAAAAATATCATGATATCATGGATCATGTCAGTTATTATTGCTACATCTGCCATCTGCCAATTGTTCTTGTTTGCTTACCTAGTCTGATGATTCAGCTGTGCACAGATCCAGACGTCTTGCCCTTGTCTAATGCCTTGAACATGAGCTGGTATATGCAAATATCAGGGGCGTGCATATTAATGATCCCGACTGTAACAGTCGGTGTTATGTTGAGATTCGCCTGTTCTTCTGAGGTCTTTTAAACAAATGAGATTTATATAAGAAGGAGGAAACAATGGAGTTTGAAACTCAGTGTATGTCATTTCCATGTACTGAACTCTTGTTATTCAACTATGCCAAGATAAATTCAATTTTAGGTTCTAGGGCACCTTTAAAATACACTGTCTTTTAAGTTATTTCTACATTAATTTGGACAGTGACTGTAAAATTATTACAATATAAAAATATTAAAAACTTCCAATGATTTTAATCACAAGTAATATTACAGAAAAAAATGTGTGATTAATTAGTTTTTTTTTTAATCGATTGACAGCATTAATATAAACTTTAAGCATAATGGGAAATAGAATTATTAAATATAATTATATTTTAAAGATAGATTGATAGATTGATTGATTGAATTTCCTATAATTCCAACTCAGCATCCTTTGTGGTCGGTTCAAGTTATGTTTGCACTCATTTCTGGCGCACTATTTTAGATATACTCAAGAGCATGGATTTCCATATCACCAGTGAAATACATACTTTTAGTGTGTAGAAGTCTGACATAGCTTAGCATCTCTAGTCTGACCTTTGCCCTCTGCTGCCCCTCCAGCGCTCTGATTCCACGTCAGTGTTGCTCAGTTTGAGTCGCTCCTCGTGCTTCTTGATGCAGCTGAAATGACAGTAGTTGTTTTGTAGTGAACAGGAGAATTAACTGATTCAAAGCAAAGAGCAAAGAAAAATACCAATAATAATACTAGTTTGATGGTTTTGAACTAATATGAAGCTGTTTTTGAATAATCTGATCCTTTGGATAGAGTCCATCAAGTTATAAATAAAAAGAGTAAATTTTGATAATTCTCTGGAATACAAAAAAAATAGGCATTTCCTCATGATTATATAATATGGTTTCCAACAAAAATAACTATATTATGATATATATACCATTAATGTGATAGAAAACATCTACAGTATCAAGTTATTGTACTTTAATCACCACTAGATCACAGTAGTTTTTCTAGTGCACAGTTTATTTCAGGTCAAGCATTACAAAGATGAGAATAAGTGTTTCCTTCATGATGTAACCGTCCAGGATTAAACACAAACCCTTCTGCATGCTTACCATTACTCACTCATGCTGGTTAGTTCTCATTTAAAACTTTCAAAGAGCAAGATTTATTGCTAAGTTAAAATACAATAAAAATGACCTTATTTAATTTCTTATATGTGATTCAAATCAAACACAAAGCAAAAGATGAGATTATTCATAACATTTGCATCAAAAACACTTTTAGCCTTAAGCCTCAAGCCTGTGTAAAAAATTAATGGGACTTTTACTTTCGTTACCACTTGGTTTGGTTTGCATTTGAATCATGTAGTAATAAAGTAAATGAATGAATCAGTCCAGAAACATCTTAAACACTTGAGTTCAAAGCAAAAGACTCAAAACCACAATTGCACAAAAAACCAAAACCAACTGTGATTGGTCGCTTCGCACGTCAGACGGTCTCTTCCTGTCTAAGTGGGCGGTACTTGGTCAGAATAACCTGCAATGTGCTGATGTCCATGTACACAAGACTAATCACACATGATTTTGCTCAAGAACACATGCACCTCAGTCACACATTTGTCCAGGTACCAAGATTAAACCGTATTTCAATGTTAGGGTTGTAAAAATGAACACAAAGTAAATAATTTTCTCACAGACACTGAATGCTCACCTCCCAGAAGCTCCCATAGTGCAACGTCATGACACCTCTACAAAGCCAAAGCAGCTCTTTCTCTTCTTTTCGTTTTAAATCCCTAAAGTCAATCTTTATAAAACACAGTCTGGACCGGCACTAGCAGTATCTTCAGTCCCAGACCAGACAGAGAGGTTACGTCACACAGCCGTAACGCTGGACACATGGGCTACAGTAGATGAATCTGTCTTTATGGTCGCACAGTAGAGCTCTGTAGGGCCAAAGTGAACTCCTCAAGTACAGTCAATGTACAAGAGGACCCTCAAAATCCACTTGAAGATGTCCCTATTCAAGAGCGTTGTGTTTTACTTCTCTTTCAACAAAGAAACAAACCTTTATGAATCACTATCAATCATGTCTTTCAGCTCTGTGGGCCCATTGTGCAGTCTAGTGTACTACATACACACGACCGCGTCAATGGTGACATCGCCACTATCGCTGGCATTAGCGAGCCAGAGAGACAATAAAAGATAACATTCTTATCTTTCTTGCTAAAAAAAGAAAGAGAAAGAAATATCAAGACGAGGAAGAACTTGGGAGTTTAGTTGTTAAATTTGTTATGAATATCTTATGCTTTGCCTTTGTGTCTATCAAGCTACAACTGAAGAGAGAAAATAATCAAACTGTATTTGTAAAGTATTTAAATCATAAGAAATTATTGATGTATTTGTGAAATAATCCCAATTTTAATATATAAATAATTACAATCAAATTGCATGAAGCAATACACAATGTGTCTGTATATACACACACACATAAATATATATATATATATATACACATACACACGTATGTATACACTGTTAAAAAGAATTGTTGGTTTAACTTAAAAAAGTAAGTTACCTGGTTGCTAATACAATGAAGTTAATACAATGAAGGTGATTGGTTTAATCAACAGAAACTCAAAATATTATGTTATCTGAACCACATTAATTATTTAAGTTGATCTGACAAAAGAAAAAATGTTGTGACAACAAATCATTCATCAATATTTTAGTGTGTGTACATATATATAGCCTATACTGTATATGTGTGTGTGTGTGTGTGTATATATATATATATATATATATATATATATTGCTTCATGCAGTGTGATTGTAATTGAGATTGTGTATGTACTTAAAACAAAACATTATAATTTTTTTCATAATGTAGTGATTGAAATACTCTACAAAGAAAATGTGCTTCATGCAATTATTAATATATATATATTATTATTTTTTTTGTAAAATATAAATTGTGAATATATATATATATATATATATATATATATATATTTCACAATTTATATTTTACAAAAAAATAAAAATAAATACTGTGTTCCTTTAAATACTCTCATGAACACCCAGTCAATATAATTTCTGCAATTATTAACTACATAAAACTGATACTGCTAATAACTGAACTGATTATAACAGATCTCTTAGTTCATGTTTATTATATGATATATGTAAACACAACTATGCAATCTAAAGGAGTGCAATTTAAATGCTTTCATAAAGCAGCGATCAAGAAAGACATCTGTTATGTAATGCTGGAGGAAATTCTGTGAACTTCAGAAAAGAACAGAGTATGATGGAGCCGTCAGAGAGGGAGGAATGCTTTTTTTTTGCATGCGCACAGACCTCAAGAGAATATGGAGCACATGATGACATGCATTCGCCTTCTGGACATGCATTACACAGATGAGAGATCAGGCAATAAACTGACCTATTTTAAACAAAAACACTATTTATATCTGCAAAAAAAAATGGACATGGAATTCAAAAAATGTCAACAACATAAAAAGACTGACACCAATGGACTGAGGACAGAAACAGGATATGATGTAATGCATAAACATTAAGAGAGAAACAGGTAAGCACAGGTAAATCAGAACATCTCAGTAGTTAACACTGTCAAACTGGTTTATATAAAACTTCTCAAAAAGGTAATGCATCAACTTGCATCAACAAATGCAATGACAGTTGCTTTGGATAAAAGCGTCTGCCAAATGCGTAAATGTAAATGTAGAAAAACGAAAGCAGACGAACATGTCTCCACATGTCTGAGTTCAGAGATGCCCTCAGATCACCCTGCTGAATCTGATCGGGTCAACTTCATCTTTCATTACATCACCCGCCGCTCCAGTGATGCACCTCATTTATACAGACAAGTCTTTCTCATCGTACATGTCCCTACACTCTCTCACACTGAATGCTATTTGTCTCCAGCATGAAAATGTATATGTACACTGACTCTGCAACAATGCAGTCATGATGCAGACTATGACATGTCAGATGTACAATCTAGGCCTTGTCTAAAGTCTAACGTCTGTTCTAGTTGTTGGACTAATAGTTGACGTCAAAAGCCAGTGTTTTTCACAATATAACCTAGAACTGAAAAATCTGGGCCAAACTCAGCGAATGGCTGCGTTCTCTGGTCAGGCGTAGCTAATCTATGAACATATGGACAAAACATCCGTGATGGGAGATGAAATGAAAAACCTCAAGCATTCTTCCTTCATCTGATCAGAACAGTTCTCAAATAAATGAATGTTAAATTTCACTCTGTGTCAGATAGGGTTAGTTCACCCAAAAATGAAAATGATGTCATTAATGACTCACCCTCATGTCGTTCCAAACCCGTAAGACTCCGTTCATCTTCAGAACACAGTTTAAGATATTTTAGATTTAGTCCGAGAGCTTTCTGTCCCTCCATTGAAAATGTTTGTGTCCATGTCCAGAAAGGTAATAAAAACGTCATCAAAGTAGTCCATGTGACATCAGAGGGTCAGTTAGAGTTTGTTGAAGCATCGAAAATACATTTTAGTCCAAGAATAACGAAAACTACGACTTTATTCAGCATTGTCTTCTCTTCCGGAATCCTTTCCATTGAATTGATTCCATTGAATCCTTTCACCTGTCGGCGTTGGTAATGCACTTTTACGTCGCCGTGGTTGTTTGAAGCATTGAAAATACATTTTGGTCCAAAAATAACAAAAACTACAACTTTATTCAGCATTGTCTTCTCTTCCGAGTCCGTTGTCAATTCGCGTTCACGACTTCGCTTCTTCTATTGGTGCATTACCGCCCCCTTCTGCTCCAGAGTGTGGTTCACGACTCCGCAGTGACGCTGCTGACGTGTTATCCGGTGCGCCCGAGCTTCATTTACAGTCTGAGGGAGACGCACGCTGTATTCAAGCTATTCTACATTGTTTGTATTTTGGTATTGCTATATTTTTTTGAATGGTGCGTAAGTGTGCATGTCGCAGATGTCCAAATCGCCAAAAACAACCACAGCGACGTAAAAGTGCATTACCAATGCTGACAGATGAAAGGATTCAATGGAATCAATTCAATGGAAAGGATTCCGGAAGAGAAGACAATGCTGAATAAAGTCGTAGTTTTTGTTATTTTTGGACCAAAATGTATTTTCGATGCTTCAAAAATTCTAACTAACCCACTGATGTCACATGGACTACTCTGATGATGTTTTTATTACCTTTCTGGACATGGACAGTATACCGTACATTCATTTTCAATGGAGGGACAGAAAGCTCTCGGACTAAATCTAAAATATCTTAAACTGTGTTCTGAAGATAAAAGGAATCTTACGGGTTTGGAACAACATGAGGGTGAGTCATTAATGACATAATTTTCATTTTTGGGTGAACTAACCCATTAATGTGCAAACATACTTAAATAGATAGATAGATAGATAGATAGATAGATAGATAGATAGATAGATAGATAGATAGATAGATAGATAGATAGATAGATAGATAGATAGATAGATAGATAGATCAATAGAATGATAGACAGACCAATAGATATATAGATAGATAGATAGATAGAATAGACAGAAAGATAGAATGATAGATAGATAGAGCATAATCATCATTCATATATATATATATATATATATATATATATATATATATATATATATATATATATTTATTTAAAATTACATTCTTCATCTCGTGTGATTACACTTTTAATAGTAAAAAGCACTCATACACTCCTGTCGTTTATGTAACAGCTCTATACATTTCCAGCATCACACAGGCGTTATATAAACTCGCCATGAGCATCATGATGAAACACGTGATCATTGTTATTGTCATGAACATTGTGCATCTCTTGCATGTAACTGCAGCACTGCATCCTGACATGCACCAACACTGACAAACACAAAACAAAACCAGCGCAGAATTGCGCAACAAAACAAAAATGAAACCAAAATCAAATGGACTTCCGTGACAACGGTCAAAAACGCAGCAAGAAATCTGCTCGGTTTGTTTTCTGAGGTAAAACGATGAAAACATAAACACGCTCGTGATCAGTTATTACGCTTCAAATGCGTTTAAATCGGATGGTATGAGAGAAGCGCGCTGCTCGAAACACAGTCTTACCTGAATGAGGTCTCTGTCGCTTTCTTCTTTCTGTCAGTGTCTAGCAGAACATGTTTACATGAGACATCCGTGGGAATGAGAGGAGAGACGCGACGCGACGCCCGCTGCGATCCGCGCGTGAATGTGCGCCGCGCTGGAGAGCGCGCTCGAGAACGAGCAGGCGCCGCGCGATGATTGGCTCGCGCGCTGTCACCTCAATCTCAATATGCCTAAATGAGTGCACAGGAAAAATGACTGAATCACTGAATAAAAGACTTGTACTATGAGCTTATCTGTGTTTAAACACATCAACACAAATATAATTTTAGTTTTATCTTTTTACATATTTTGGCATGCCTATGTTGGCCTGTCTCCAACTGCTTATTGCTGTATTATGATTCTCATTTGAGGTGTCAACCATAATATTACCATCTAAAATCGATTAATTATTCATGAACTCAAACAGTAGAATGGAAGTTTCACTTTCTTGCATCATAATCCAACACTGACACTAAACATAAACAAATAAATCAAAATGAGGGTAAATGCAAGAACAGAATGTCTCCAGTAGGCTGGACAATGTTTTCCCCACAGAGAATAGATGTTTCCTCTGAATGTAATCAAGATGAAGCCATGTTAATGCAGATGGAACATGCTGGAATGCAGGAAAGATGACTAAATAAACAACAGGTCTATCAGTAATGTGTCTGTTTCCTGCAGCAATGCTTTTCTTCACTGTGATTGAGAATAAAGCATAAAAAAGAGGAAAAATAATAACGCAGAAAACCCACAAAATGTTACACAACTAGTGAAGGGTTCTAGACAGCATTACATAATAGTCCTTCTGAATAATAGGGACACTGGGGCTAGTTGTCACACTCTTTTTGCTCCAGTGAAAGCCTGAAATTTCAGATTTTAGGCACAAACTTTTTCAGCATCATTATTCCAGTCTTCAGTGTCACATGACCCTTCAGAAATCAGTCTAATATGATGATTTGCTGCTTAATTATTATACTCAAATATTAATAATGGTTCATAAATTGCATACACAGACACACACACACACATACATTTATATATATATATATATATATATATCTCGACAAGGCATAATATTATGACCACCTTCCTAATATTGAGTTGGTCCCCCTCAACATTAGCCGTCGAGGCATGGACTCCTCTAGACCCCTGAAGGTGTGCTGTGGTATCTGCACCAAGATGTTAGCAGCAGATCCTTTAAGTCCTGTAACTTGCGAGGTGGAGCCTCCATGGATCATACTTGTTTGTTCAGCACATCCCGCAGATGATTGATTGGATTGAGATCTGGAGAATTTGGAGGCCAAGTCAACACCTCAAACTCGTTAATGTGCTCTTCAAACCATTCCTGAACCATTTTTGCTTTGTGTCAGGAGCATTATCCTGCTGAAAGAGGCCACAGCCACCAGGGAATACCGTTTCCATGAAAGGGTGTACATGGTCTGCAACAATGCTTAGGTAGGTGGTACATGTCAAAGTAACATCCACATGGATGGCAGGACCAGCAGAACATTGCCCAAAGCATCACACTGCCTCCGCCGGCTTGCCTTCTTCCCATAGTGCATCCTGGTGTCATGTGTTCCCCAGGTAAGCGACGCACACGCACCCGGCCATCCACGTGATGTAAAAGAAAACATGAATGATCAGGCCACCTTCTTCCATTGCTCCGTGGTCCAGATCTGATGCTCACGTGTCCACTGTTGGCTCTTTCAGTGGTGGACAGGGGTCAGCATGGGCACCCTGACTGGTCTGGGTCTATGCAGCTCCATACGCAACAAACTGTGATGCTCTGTGTATTCTGACACCTTGCTATCAGAACCAGCATTAACTTCTTGAGCAATTTGAGCTACAGTAGCTCATCTGTTGGATCAGACCACATGGGCCAGTCTTCGCTCCCCACGTGCATCAATGAGCCATGACCCTGTCACCGGTTCAACACTGTTCCTTCCTTGGACCACTTTTGATAGATTCTGCCCACTGCAGACCAGGAACACCCCACAAGAGCTGCAGTTTTGGAGATGCTCTGACCCAGTCGTCTAGTCATCACGATTTGGCCCTTGTCAAACTCACTCAAATCATTACGCTCACCCATTTTTCTTGCTTCTAACATCAACTTTGAGGACAAAATGTTCACTTGCTGCCTAATATTTCCACCTAACATGTGCCGTGATGAAGAGCAAATCAGTGTTATTCACTTCACCTGTCAGTGCTCATAATGTCATTCCTGATCGGAGTATGTGTGTGTGTGTGTATATATATATATATATAAGAAAATGAAAAGCAAATATAGTACAGTAGATAAAAGGTTCAATAGCTGAGTCTGCTAGCATTGAAAGCATACAATTTGGATGCAAATCGGAATCCAAAGCCACGCCTCCTCCAAAACACGTGAACGTATACAGACCAGAAGCGAGACGACTAGGTTATTGGATTACATCATGTGTCATTCACCGGTGAAAAAACTTTACACTACAGTGAGTAACTGTACTACTAAACTAAAGCTAGGATGTTTGCCTGCCATTCTCGCTCTGTCTGCACAGCGTACTTGAACGCGCTGATGACGTATGATGTTATCTGCACAGTCAGGGAACACATTCAACGAGTGAATGAACATTTTATGGTTCTACGTCTTCCACAGACGATATATATTTATGAAAATACATTTAGACTGCTTAAAGGGATAGTTCACCCAAAAATGAAAATTTGATGTTTATCAGCTTACCCCCAGTGCATCCAAGATGTAGGTGACTTTTTTTCTTCAGTCGAACGCAAATTATGATTTTTAACTACAACCGCTGCCGTCTGTCAGTCAAATAATAGCAGTGATTGGGAACTTCAACTATAACAGTAAATAAAACTTGCTTAGACAAATCCAAATGAAACCCTGCGGCTCGTGACGACACATTAATGTCCTAAGACACGAAACGATCGGTTTGTGCGAGAAACCGAACATTATTTATGTAATTTTTACCTCTAATACACCACTACTTCGTTCAGCTTCCTGTTAGTGAGGTCAAAAAACGCGTTGTGATGACGGAAGTGATGTCTCGCCCATATACTTCAATGAGCGCGAGACATCACTTCCGTTGTCAGAGCGCGATCAGACCTCACTAACCGGAAGCTGAACGAAGTTGGACATAGTGGTGTATTAGAGGTAAAAAATTATATAAATACTGTTCGGTTTCTCTCACAAACCGATCGTTTCGTGTCTTAGGAAATCAATGTGTCGTCACGAGCCGCAGGGTTTAATTTGGATTTGTCTATGGAAGTTTTTTCGACTCTTATTGTTCAAGTTCCCAATCACTGCTATTATTTGACTGACAGAGGGCAGCAGTTGCAGTTAAAAATCATAATTTGCGTTCGACTGAAGAAAAAAAGTCCTCTACATCTTGGATGCACTGGGGGTAAGCAGATAAACATCAAATTTTCATTTTTGGGTGAACTATCCCTTTAACATAGTGATTGCTATCAGGATATGAGGAGACTTTCAACCAGCATAACGAAAAATGTTTCCGTAGAGAATCACCTGTTGCACTTTTAAATATGGTGATATTTGCATTAGTTTGTAGGGCAGAATTTCAAACTGTTTTTAAGTAGATGTTTAAAACCAACAAGAGAAATGAAACACCAGAGTGATCTTGAACTGGATTTCAGCCATGAGAGAAACGAGCAAGACTGTCACAGTGTAATGATGTCATCATCACCCAACATCCCCATCTAGTGGTGCATCAAACACACGCCATCTTGAGAAACATCTATAGGCATTTATTTTAAAATATAAAAAAATACAGTGGTGCATTAATTCATCTAATAGTTGTGTGATAAAATTGGTGGCATTTCATCCTTAATGAGTTATTACAATCAATATAAATCATAAAATAAAACCAGCTGTACAATGTAAACAAAATACATTACAGAAAAGAACATCAGAGGTGCATATTTCATTGTACAATGTTCGGTAATTTGTTGCTGAGTGCTGAATATGTTTATGGTGCGAGCAAGTAAAAAAGTTTATTCTGTAAAAAATTTGCTCGCTACTATGTGCCTCAAACAAATCTTAAATATCCAATAAAATATAATAGATTTTAGCCAGATCTTGCGGTTTTTGTGTGCAATATGCATGAGACGATCAGTTTGCTTGAACTTTTGGCATCTGCTCTCCGAACCCTAAATACTGAGGATGCAAGGACTCCGTCTGCGCGTCAGTCATCAGCTGCTGATGAACCACCGCTGCATCCATGATGGAGCTTCCCAGCGGGTCTTGTACGATGGGCCGTCCCTCCACAGACTTCACGTCGCTCCGACCTGGAGCTTGAGGCTTCTCTATCCCGCTGAGGTTCCAGACCACAGGAAGTGACATCATAGGTTCACCTACCAGCAGGATATAGACAAACAGCTTTCAGTTAACACTTATCGCTCTATAGCATAAATCACTGCAGCTTTTTACCTGGAATCATTTGTGTTGGTGATTGAGAGCTGTAGTCCAGATGTTTCTCTCCACTGACTTCCTCCATCTGTAATGACATCATGCTCTGATAATAACAAATATGGGGTAAAATAGTCTATTTTTGGCACTGAATGAGTCTGCTATTTGAAAGGATTTTTTTACTGAGCTCATCTCAGTGCATCATGGGATTGCCTCCTGCAGAAAAAGATAAATTCAATGCAGTGTCATTTCAGTATTTATCAGTTCAGTTCATGTTTATTTCTATAGTGCTTTTAACAAAGTTTCAAAGCAGCTTTGCAGAAAATGCATGTTTTAAATATTACAATCAATATTTATAAATGATACTAAAACACGGCATTGAATTTAATAATATATATAATAATTTATTAACTATTATAGTATTTATTAATATTTTGAATCAGCTTTGAAGTTTTAAAAATATTTCTATTTAGTGTTAATTTTATTTCAGTTTCAGTTTTAAATAACTTAAACTTATTTTAGTTAGTTGACAAAGCAACATTTCTAATGTTTTTGTTTGTTTGTTTTTTTAATAACATTTTATCCAAAATTGATATTTTGTTTTATTTCAGCTTTATATCAATTACCCAAAATCATTTTTAATAGTGTTAGTTTTACGGAGCATGACATGCAGGGAAAAAAAAATTACATTTACTATTACTATTACTATTTTATTCCCTCGGTTTATAATTCATGCACACAATTTACTTTTTTTTCATGTGCAGGAGGTTTTTGTTAACAATAACAACACTGATTCAATGCTAATCTGATGTTGCATAATCTAAAATGCTGTCTAGACAGACAGCTCACTAGGTTTTGTAGAGGGTAGCTTGTCTGATTACCTCAGCACAGATAGGTTCTGGCAGTCGACTAGATGTTTGTCCTCTATCTTCCAGTTTGAAGGTACTAAGAAGAAAAAGAAGCAGAAGCAGAACATCTTAAGCAACTGCCTATGAGAAAAATCGGTAACACTTTACTTGAAGCCTTTATGCATAATGCATTATAAAGGTATTCATCATGTACGTTATCATCAAGTTAAAATGCATTATAACATTTGCAGATTCCTTAATGCATTATACTTACTAAAGGTGTAACAATGAATAGAGAAGTATTATAATGTATTATAACTATAGTTACAATTATTCATGAGATCATATGATGCATGCATAATTAATGCATAAAAATACTTTTATAATGCATTATATATAAAGGCTTTAAAGATATTTAAAGAAAAAGCCTTTCTCCTTTCCCTATTAGCTGTTTGATAACATAGTCAAGCAAAAGACTAATCCTATAAATGAAAATCTTTGGTCTGTCTAGGGGGGTCTGGGGGCATGTCAGTGGAAAAGGGGTATCTGAGCATGTGACTGCCTGTCTTGTTTTGTCGACATGAAATTTGATGGAGGCGGCGCCTTGTAATTTTCTAAGCAGGAAAAACCCTGCCATTGTGCAGCGTTTACTTACTCTGTAAGTTGAGCTGGTGAGTGAGTGAAGGCGGGGCTAGTTTGCATATTCATTGATCCATGTATATTAAATGAGCCAAGGGTGTAGAGTTACATTCAAGCTATTGTAAGGCATGAATAATTTTTTTTCACAGGAAAAAACATTTAAATATGTAATTTTGGTGATCAAAGAGGAGTTTTAAAGGATAAAATTATTGACTACAGGGGGACTTTAAGTAAATGCCACCAAAAAAATCTAACCACTAACTATCCGTCTCTAACAGACTAAGTGTGCACTTGAAGCTTACCAAGACCTGCTGGACAGCGGAGCTTCACAGTTCACAGGTGATTCCAGCGGCCCAAGACTCTAGGAGGAAGTGAAAAGATAGAGGTAGTTGAAGTCTGTGCAAATGTGCATAGCATTTATGGGTGGGACTTTGTTTTGATCTAAATCGAAGCATAAAATTAGTCTAAAACTTCCCGTCTAATCTCATGAGACGATGTGGTTAAACATCATCAAATTCTCTTTCCTGAACTGAGAAAAAATGGATTGGCCTGTATTTTGCATCAATTTTAAAGAGGACCTATTATGTCCTTTTAGTCTTGATCTTGTTTTTGGACTGTACTAGAATAGCTTTTCATGCTTAAATGTTCAAAAAACATTATTTTTCACATATTTGACATTGTTTCTTCTCAGTCTGTCAGTAACGCTCTGTTTAGTTCCAGTCTCTATGAAGCCCCTCCTTCTGAAAAGCGCAGTGTGCTCTGATTGGTCAGCTGGACCCGTGTGTTGTCATTGGTCAAGCACTTTGAGAGTGTTTGGGAAATGTCACGCCCTTTACCATAACCGCGAGTTTCAACACACTACTGACTGACTCAACCAGGCCTGCCCCTTTATTTTGCATATGCCATGGGCAGGAATTATTTAAATGAGGAATAATAGGACCCCTTTAATACAAAATATTTTTATCCCCATGCAAAGGTATTATTTAGTGTTTTGATGTGTAATTTATTCTTTTATATCTGTTGGCGAGCGTTTGTACCTGTGCGGCGGTTCCGTTAGATGGCATCACTGGAGGAACCTGCTCTTTCTCTTTGGGGTTAGGTGACTGACGCTTCCTCATGATGTACTCGTATGTGCTGATTCCATGAGACACTGTGACAAGATACAGAATGAATAAAAGCTGCTATCTACCTTTAAAAGTCAATAACGCTTGGATCAAGACTTACATAAGTAAATATGGAAGCACAGTAAGTGGGAGAGCAATAAGAGAGCAGCCAGAGCCAGCAGGACGGTAATGAACGCCAACGCCAGCAGACTAATAGAGCTGGTCTCTAAAGGTGCTGCCGGAAGGAAAACCAGCCACGTTCCATTTCCTTTCACTGCTAGGAAATATGAAAGTAGAAATTAAAAGTAGAAAATGAGAACTTGCTCTAGTGTTCGGTGTCAGTTTGATGTTTTTAAAAATAGTCTCTTCTGCTTAACAAGGCTGCATTTGTTTGGTTAAAAATAACAGTAATACATGTAAATATATATTAAATGTAATTTATTCCTGTGATAAAAGCTGAATTTTCAGCATCATTACTCCAGTCTTCAGTGTCACATGATCCTTCAGAAATCATTCTGATATGCTGATTTACTGCTCAAGAAACATTTATTATTATTACCAATGTTGAAAACAGTTGTGCTGCTTCATATTTATTTTTTTTATTTTTTTGTGGAAACTGTGATTCAGATTCTTTGATGAATATAAAGTTTTTTTGTAACATTATTTTTTATTTTTTGTAACATTATTAATGTCTTTACTATCACTTTTGATCAGTTTAATGAGTCCTTGCTGAATAAAAGTATTAATTTTAGTGCTGTCATCCAAAATAAAAGTTTGTTTACATAATATATGTGTAATATGTATATTTATTATATATTATTTGTTACACATATAGCTATGCATGTATATATTTAACAAAAATATATTATATTTATATATAAAATATTTATTCTTATATATAATATAAATTATATATATATATATATATATATATATATATATATATATATATATATATATATAATATATATATATATAAACACAAGTACATATTTCCTATATATATATATAATTTATATTATATATAAAAATAAATATTTTATATATAAAATATTTATTTTTATATATAATATAACTGTCTTACTCTGAAACTGCGGCGCAGTGCGCAGGACAGCAGCAAATCAGCATATTAGAATGATTTCTGAAGGATCATGTGACACTGAAGACTGGAGTAACGATGCTGAAAATTCAGCTTTGCATCACAGGAATAAATTACTTTGTCAAATATATTTAAATAGTACACAGTTATTTTAAATTGTAATAATATTTCACAATATTACTGTTTTTTACTGTATTTTTAATTAAATAAATGTAGCCTTGGTGAGCAGACGAAACTTCTTTTAAAAACATTAAAATTATAAAACACAAGTACATATTTCTTAAATATATACATTTATATGTGTGTATGTATATATACATAATAAATATACATATTACAAACTTTTATTTTGGATGCAATTAGTTGTGATTAATCGTTTGACAGCACTAATTGATTTCTTTTTTTCCAAAAAAATCCAAAACGTTTGAACAGTAGTTTTTCTAAATTTTAATGTTAAAAAAGAAATGTGTTCATTGACATCATTTATCAACTAGTTGGTTGACTAGTCAACCTGTCAAGCATACTGATCTTTTCCTAGAAGCAACCATTAACTATTTTTTTAAATCTAAGGCTGATGAACTAGAATCGTGCTCTGTAATGGGAAAATCACATGATTTGTCCGTTCACCCATGGAGACGGCTAACAGGTAAGGAGTCCAGAGACACGGACTGTCTTACTCTGAAACTGCGGCGCAGTGCGCAGGACAGCAGGGTTCACATAGTGCTCAATGAAGACAAACAAGACGACAAGAATGAGGAGGATCATTCCAGTAACAGCAGAGGAGATGGTTATGAAAAAGAACCTGGGAAAAAACAGTGATTCCTATGAATGTTCAGCTATTGTGAAATGTCTTCAAAGCCTGTAAATATGCAAATGCTGGTTCTCCATTTGTGTTATCAAATGACACTTCTGCTCACCAGTAGTTCCTTCCTCCCACACAATTGTTCAGCCATTTGCAGTGATGGTCAAAGTCTGCGATGCATTTGTTGCAAGTGCTGCAGTGTTTGGATTTAGGTCCCCTGCGGAATGAGATGCGATTATTTCCTAAAGCAAACAGTTAGGACGTTTATCTAGACAAAAGACAAGTCTATATCAGCACTGTGTGCCATTCAGAAATGAACTGAGAATTTCAAATTCAAATCCTAAATTTGAATTGAGCTGAAACAGGATGATAAACTGCCTTTTAAAACAATACATTTAAAATGGAACGTTGTTATTGTTAACTAAAGGTATGAAAAATAGTTTTTGTTAATTGAAATAAAGCTGAAATACAATAAACTTTAAATGTTAGATGAAAAACTTAAACTTAAAAAAAAACCTAATAATATTGTTAATCAATACATTTTGCAAGTTTGAAGTACTAAAATTGATAAAACTTAAAAATAAAGCTAAACAGAAACAAAAAGTATAAATGAAAAATCACAACAAAACTACTAATACTTAAACTAAAATTAAAATGAAAATTGAAAAAAAAAAAAATCTAAATATTAAAAATCTAATTAATAAATATTATAATGGTACATAAATAATTCTAAAGTAACACTGAAATGGAATGACATTGCTGTAAGTGTAATTTATAATATATTATATTTAGTGCTGTCAAATCAATTAATAGCATCAAACATAAAAGTTTGTAAATATATGTATGTATATATGTGTGTGTATATATATATATATATATATATATATATTGACAAACTTTTGTGAATATATATGCATGTATATATATATATATATAAGTGTGTGTATTTTTATATATATATATACAAACTTATGTTAGATGCAATTAATCGAATCAAATGAAAGTTTTTTTGTATACACACACATCGCGATTAATCGCATTAAACATAAAATTTTGTAAATATATATGTGTATGTATATACATTTGTGTGTGTGTATATATATATATATATATATACATATATATACACACGCAAACTTTTGTTAGATGTGATTAATCTCGATTTGACAGCACTAATTTTTATTATATTACATATATTAGTGCTGTCAAATCGATTAATCCTAATTAATCGCATCTACATAAAAGTTTGTAAATATATATGCGTGTATGTATGTGTGTGTATATACACAAACTTATGTTTGATGCGATTAAATGTGATAAATTGATTTGACAGCACTATAAAATATAAGTAGTGCTGTCAAATCGATTAATCACGATTAATTGCATCAAACGAAAGTTTTTGTGTATACACACATATCACGATTAATCACAACTAACATAAAAGTTTGTAAATATATGATATATGTATGTATGTATATGTGTGTGTGTGTGTGTGTGTGTGTGTGTATATATATACACAAAGTTTTGTTAGATGCAATTAATCACGATTAATCGATTTGACAGCACTAATTATATTATGTATTAGTACTGTCAAATCGATTAATCACGATTAATCACATCTAACATAAAAGTTTGTAAATATATATGTGTGTATGTATATATATATATATATATGTGTGTGTATGCGCATGTGTATGTGTGTGTGAGTGTGTGTGCATGTGTATATATATATATATATATATATATATATATACACACACACTCACACACACAGAATTTTATGTTAGATGTGATTAATCGCAATTAATTGATTTAACAGCACTTATTATATAATAGTATATAAAAAAATGCCTCTTCCTGTCATTTCAATTCCCACTCATAAAATAAAAGGGTGTGAATTCTACATTTTAAATTCTGCTCAACTCTAAACATCGTTATTAGCAAAAATTCCTTTTAAAGCGCCTTGTTTCTTTCTGCTAATGTACATACACATCCACCTCACAGAGGGTGCAGTGCAGATTGTCAATCACATGTTGATGTTTGGTGTTGTCAAACACTGGCATGGGGCTGGAATAATCCTTCCTCCTTCGAACGCTCAGATCCGCAGGGTCAATTGTTACGGCCACCACGTGAGTGACCAAATGCAGAACAAACGCAGAGCCAATCAACTAGACAGGAAGTGTGAAGGTTTAACAACAATACAAACATATACACATATTTTTAGTATCTCAAGAGTCCACTCAACCCACTGTCCGCAGTGGAGAGACAGATGGATGGCTTGACTGTGCGAGAGCTGAGAGCCTGTCTGACTACATCCTCCAATTAGCTGCATAAACACACGCTGCTGACATCAGCCTGTAATTGAGCTCATGCTGCGCACGGCGCATCTGCCCTCAGAGATGCTTGTGTGCTACTTGTCACAGCGTTTCCTACACAATTCTGCTTTTCAGTTGATTCGTTAGACTGATTTAAATGAATAACTCATGAGTTTGTGAGTCTTTTTTTTTTTTTTTGAATGATGCATTTGAAAATGGCTCACGATAAGAGTCAATTGTTCATGAACTGGACAAATTGGTCATGTGTCAAAGATCAAAGATGTGTTGCTTAGGTAATGCTTTACAATAAGGTCCCATTTTGTTAGTTAATAAAAATACAACTGTTTATTGTTAGTTCATGCCTGCTATAAATAATATTAACAGATAAAACTTTTGATTTTAAAAATGTATTAGTAAATGGTGAAATTGACATCAACTAAGATTAATAAATGATTTATAAGTATTTTTCATTTTAAAGGCACAGTATGTAATATTTTTGGATTAAAATATCCAAAAACCACTATAATTGTTATATATTTTGTTGACTTGTGTACTTGCATTATCCCACATGTTTCCAAGAATGTTTAAATCCAGAAAAATAAGCAATTTTAACCAGGACACGAACCGTGTCCGTGCATCGCGTACGTATATCGATCTAGCTTACTGCAGTGTGCAACAAGTGTCTCATAGAAGCCGTCAAGCGAACGCAGAGTAGCACAATAACAACTTTCAATACACAAATGTATCTAATATAATAAGCCAGTGCTGCTTTTCCCCACATACGATTGACCGGAAGAAGAGGAAGTGGCGACTGTGGCATAGAAAAAGTTTGCGCTCGTCTCACATTATCAATCACTCCAATGGCTTTCAGCCACACCCTGCTTCATACTACAGTAATGTTAATAAATCTTTAATACATTAGCTCATCCATTAATATGATTTCTGCCCGAGTTCCACCAGATTTTTTTTCCGCTGGCTGTAGACGTGAAGACAACACCTCCCATGATTCCACAAAATCAAGGCGTCATCAAGCTAAGCCTTTGTTTTGAAAGCTAAGCCTTTGTTTATTTATTATCTTTGTACATTTAGTTCATACTGCAAGATTAAATTATAATATCTTTTTGCGTCTGTTTGCCCAGACCAAGTGTTCGGGAAACATTCGTTATTTTGGCAATGCAACGTGGAGAAAAAATTACATATTTCTGCTTGGTATAATTGGATTTTAATGGCAGAACTGAATGTTAAAGCATAAGTTCACCCAAAAATGAAAATAATGTCATTAATTACTGACCCTCATGTCGTTACACACCCGTAAGACCTTCTTTCATCTTCAGAATTAAGATATTTTTGATAAAATCCGATGGCTCAGTGAGGCCTCCATTGCCAGCAAGATAATTAACACTTTCAGATGCCCAGAAAGCTACTAAAAACATATTTAAAACAGTTCATGTGACTACAGTGGTTCAACCTTAATATTATAAAGCAATGAGAATATTTTTTTGTGCACCAAAAAAAACAAAATAACGACTTTTTAACAATATCTAGTGATGGCAATTTCAAAGCACTGCTTCTTGAAGCTTCGGAGTTTTACGAATCGAATCAGTGGTTCGAAGTGCCAAAGTCATGTGATTTCAGCAGTTTGATACACGATCCGAATCACTGATTCGACACAAAAGATTCATAACGCTCCAAAGGAACGTCATCAATAGATATTGTTAAAAAGTCGTTATTTTGTTTTTTTTGGTGCACAAAAAGTATTCTCGTCACTTTATAGGTTTGTACTTTAAGGTTGAACCACTTACTTGAATTGCTTTAAATATGTTTTTAGTACCTTTATGGATCTTGAGAGAGGAAGCACCATTGCTGGCAATGCAGTCCTCACTGAGCTATCAGATTTCATAAAAAATATCTTAATTCTGAAGATGAACAAAGGTCTTACAGGTGTGGAACGACATGAGGGTGAGTAATTAACGACATTATTTTCATTTTTGGGTGAACTAACCCTTTAGCATAAAAATATTCACTAATTCAACTTAAATCAGTTGCTACCTTAATTTTAGTTTAATCTTGTATAACTTGAAAAAATTAAGTAAAGTTGCTTTGACGAAGTTTTTTCATTTTTTATGTGTGGATTATTTGTAAAGGATACGCCATATGCTGCAAAGCTCCATGGCGCTGGTAGAAGAGGAATGTAAATCCCGAAACCCACGATGGCCATGAAGCTGTACATCAGCCAGGCTATTAGCTGGAAACTGTGCAGAGGCAGCGACCATCCATTGACCCTGGAGTGCATCGGCAGTCTGACCAATTCACTTCTGCTGCCTCCATTTTGGGGGGCCGTTCGTCTACGGTGACGCCCAAAGCAGTTCAGCTTGAAAAACACAGAAACGCTAGTGTGAATAATATGAAAAACCAGAACTGTTCTGTAATACATGCATGAAAGGCTAATAAAGCATTGTTCTTCGAGAACAGTCTCTTCAACCAGCTTGAACAATGAAACATTTTAAAAAGACTCTGCCTGACATCATTATGTTGGCTTGACAAAGCTGTTACAGTATAGTACTGACCTTGGGTTAGTTTTTTTTTCCTAAAATCCCCAACCTGAGCCCAAAATGTCTAACTGCAACTCGTGGAGCTTTCTGCCTGTTCTTTCTTTCTTTCTACTAACTGCCTAGCAACATTAGAACACATTAGAAACTGCCTAGAAACCACTTAGAACACCTTAGAACAACCAATTAGAATCACTCAGACAACCAGAACACCTTAGAAAATGACTCACAACCAGTGATTATTTTTTAACTAAAACTATTAAAATAATTTTCTGTAATTGAAATAAAGCCTTCATAAAATAAAATATAAATATTAGATCTAAAACTAAAAATTAGAAACGTTGCCTTGGCATTAAACTGAAATAAATACTAAAATTACTAAACCAAATTAAAGCTATGTAAAAAATATTATAAAAACTAATAAGAACATAAAAATAAAAGCTAATTACACATTTAAATAAGTAATATAATAGTATATATTATAGACTAACACTTTTTTGCAACTCCCTAAAACCACATTTGCACAAGTTTTTTCAAACTACATAAGCCCTAAATATTTTTCCAGCTCGCTTCAATCTTCAACATTTTCCCCACACAGCTGCATGCAAACCAGAATACAAATGTCCTACACATCAGTGTTATTGCTAAATTTCACCTTCAAATGCACAAGTTAGCAGTAACAAGGAGTCCTGCTGTGCTTTTCCTGTTGAACATGAACAGGATGACTGTGTTGCCTAGCAAATGTCATCATAAACGTATTGCATTTGTGAAAACAGTGTAATAATGAGTAACTTCCACAAAACCACTTCATCCAGGAACTCTTTTATAAAGAACAACAATGTAAAATATTAACTTTTCAGACAGAATGTTTCCTTATTTACCTTTTTAATATTAATATATATTTAAAACAACTGTTAAATGATTTTCACAGCGTTAAACATAAAAAGCAGTACTTACATTCGTCATTGAACAGCTTCCAGCAGTTTTCTCTGCTGTTGATCATTTGGATCTCTTGGATACAGTTTGCTGATCCATTGATTTCTTAATGATCTCCTTCACAGTCCACTGTTACAGCAGAAGAGTCTTTTTTAAAGGCACTATCCAGTCTGAAAACGTTTTATTTTCATATATTTAACACCGAAATATCACATCTATAATATCAAATCTTTATAATGTTATTATTCGTCAAGAAAAAGGATAAAATATCTTCCCAGGCGTGAGGCGCTGATCATCTGACTCCGACAACCACACCACGGCGACAGATTAGCTGTTGAATATTAATTACGTCACGCTCGGTAGCCTACCAATGGGGAGCGGCAGCTCATGAATATTAATATATCACGCTGATGTTGGTTGGTAACTTTCCAACAGCTCATGAATATTAAGTAATATTAATTTGGACTCGGCGCTTTTGCTGTGGAAACTGAAATGTGAATGCGTTTTTTTTAGCTTACATTTCTTTAAGCTCATATAAACAACAACAAAACAACGCAAAGAAACGTAAAAACATTTAAAAAGCAAATTTAATCAAATGAAAGTGGAACTGAAACTTCTTAAAACGTGTAAACCATTGTGTGACTGTAATTTGATATGGAAAAGGTCAAACAATGTGAAACAATAAAACTACAGAACATGGAAGTTCTCAAGGGTGGAAGATTTTAACTGTTACCTAGCTACCCCTAGAAAATGCAAAGCCAAATGCAAATGAGAGCTCTCGACGAAAGAGTTTTGAAGACATGAGAGAGCTCAGCACATTTTTACACTTGCATCTTCATGTTCCCATCACATATCTTAATATATTGCATGAAACCCTAAAGTTTTCTTTTATCTGTGCATTTAATGAATGAGCCTGTTCTTCGTCCTACTGATTACACTGCATTGACTTATGTATTTGTTTTAATATTTTTTTATTTTAAAAACCTTTTTATGTAAAGCACTCTGAATGACCATTGTGTATGAAATAAACTTGCATTTTTTCATAACATAATGAAGTTAACATGGGGTGAATTTTAAAGAGATGGTTCATTGCAATTTCACTTTTTTAACTTTAGTTAGTGTGTAATGTTGCTGTTGGAGCATAAACAGCATCTGCAAAGTTGCAACGCTCAAAGTTCAATGCAAAGGGAGATATTTTCTTTAACCGAAATCATTTTTTAAGGACTACAATGAGCTTCTTCCCAGGTTAATGACATAACAAACCCTAAAATTTACATAAACCCCACCCCTGAGAACACACAACAAAGGGGGCGGGGCCATGTTGGTCTGCTTTAGAGAAGAGGAAGAGTTGTTGTAGTAGAGTGTTGATGACATGCCGTCATTTTACGCCGGAGTGATTCACAAACGAGGGTCAATTCAACGCTGGATTTGCACAAAAGATGAACATGACGGCACATGCTAGAGGATGAGTTGAATCAACTCTACATCAACTACATAAATGTATCCACTAACCATTCAGAAACGTCCAGTTTCATTCTAAAAGTTGTAACTTCTTCCTGAGTCTCTCCATCAGTGTCGACTCTGGTTTGAACAATGTAAAGCTGAACACCGTTACTGACAATCCTCATTTTGGCTGCGTGAGATTCTCCAGCTTTGTTGTTGTTGAGCTGTTAAAGCTCCGCCCTCTTCTGGAAAGGGGGCCGGGAGCAGCAGCTCATTTGCATTTAAAGGGACACACACAAAAACGGTGTGCTTTTGTTCACACCTAAATTTGACAAGCTATAATAAATGATCTGTGGGGTATTTTGAGCTGAAACTTCACAGACACATTCTGGGGACACCAGAGACTTATTACATCTTGTAAAAGGGGCATTATAGGACCCCTTTAAATAATTTCTGCCCCCCATTAAGCAATGACTAACTTTACATCTTTATTTTTCATTTTGGTTATTTTCTTTCATTGTGCAAAACTAATAAATTTCAATGTTTGATTTTAAAGATATTTTGTTTTTACTTTTGTAACACTAAACGATTCTTTGTTGGGCTGCTGTCTGTAAAATCGATATCCAGGTGAGAATCATGATAAAGGCCCATTCAAACCAAGAACGACAACTAAAGATATGATATAGTTCTAAAAATCATTCTATAAAATAATAGCACTGTCCACACCACAGCTATAATGATATATATCGTTGGGATCACTTTCAGAATGATTTATTTATTTATTTTTTCCCAGCTGTTGAACAATAAAATACTGACAGCCAATCAGAATCCATTCTAATTTAAGGGCTTGCGCATTTAAAATGGAGAAGTTAATCACAAAGGTCCAAGAAAAGCCACCACTGTTTGACAAGTCAAACTCCCTTTTTTAAAGATGATTTAAAGAAAATGGATATATGGAAAACAATCGGTCATACCTAGGCCTAGACTAGGTGTTGTTTTTATTCCACTATATTGTCTTTGTCAGCTAAATTCACCGTTAGATTAGATCGATTACACTAGCTATTCACTCGAAACATAGCATGCTGAGGACAAATGCTGGTTAAAGCCGTGTAAATGCAACAAGAAAGGCAAACTGTTGTACGCACTTTGAAACCGCAGTGAGTGAGATTAGAGTAAACACACCGTTATCGTTTGTTGGTGTGGAAGCAAATATAGTTATCGTTCTTGGTGTGAACGGTCCTTAATATTTGCACATGCAGTGGAGGACAAGATGCAAATGCTTCTTCCAAAAGTACATAAGACGGAAAAAGAGAAGCGAACATACAGCATAAATGTGAACTACAGCAGATCAAACCTGTGCTCAGGGCTGAATCTAGGAAAACTTTAACAACCATATAAAAAAGAAAATCAGTCAGAGTTTTTATTTAAAAACAACAAAGCATGAATCTGTACAAGCTTACAGTTCTTTATAACAGCACATAATTACAGTGTGTTGGTGTATCAGCTGTTGGCGGTGGAGCCGGGCTCTGGAGACTGCAGGAACTCATACGGGTCTTGGACCATCTCTGTCTGATCTCCAACACCCAGATGAGGTGAACTTCCTGAACACAATCAACAAACAAATCAAGTTATTATTCAGAAAATTAAGATTTCTTTCAAGCATATACCCCAAAAAATTCCCACATTGTGTTCAGACGTTTGCACAAAATTACTAACAAAAAAACACTGAAATTATTTGTTAGTCTATTTGAATTTTTCAGCATTATTTATTTGCTTATTATGTCAGCAGCAAGGCTATCTCCTTGGCAAAAACAAAGTGAACAACAAAAGTCATGCAATTAACATAAAAACGATTGAAGACTAATAAAAACCTTCTAAAATACATTTAGGTGATGCCGTTTTAAATACAATAGTTATCCAGTTATGCTTTTTCAGATATTCCCTTTCATGCACTGTGTAATATAGCTGTTTGTGAGTGTAAAAGGTCTTACAGATCAAAGTGCAAAACAAATAAAGTTATTGTCTCTCAACAGAAAGAACTGATTCTGAAATGAGTGGTCAGAAATCCCAGTCTCAGTTCCTGTTACAAACATACGTAACAATGTAACAAATCTGCATAATGCCATCCTATGGTCTTCATTGGCTTAACGAGAACAATGTCTACTTTGCCCTGCCCTCAAACACTGTAGTTGTAGCTGAGACTGGAAGAGTTTGGTTCGAGTTGTCGACATGCAAATGCACTTTGCTTCACTTCCAAAGGATGAGATTGATCCGGTAAAACCAACACCATTGTTTCTGTTTGTATCACTGTGTATCAAGTGCTGAGGAAGATCCGGAGGTGAATTTTATATATGGTAATAGGCATTTGGTTTCCAAAACGTGCTGTAAGTGGTCAACCAATCACAGCAGACTGGGCCATCTGACCAATCAGAGCAGAGAAGACCAATCACAGTAGACTGGGCCATCTGACTAATCAGAGCAGAACAATGACAACATATCGGGCTGTCTGACCAATCAGAGCACAGCAGGTTCGCAGAAAGGAGGACTGCATTTTCGAATAAACCATTTTCAGACTATTTGAGAAATTAGGTTACATGAAATGTATATTCTGAGAAAATTAAAGTGTTTTTTTGACATTAGATGCATATAAAACTATTGTAGGAGACTCCAAAACAACCTATAAAATAGCATAACAAGGACACTTTAACTGTTGGTGACACTTTCTAGCAATATTACAGTCCAAATTTTTTCATTTTTTAAAATATACAGTACAGACCAAAAGTTAGGAACCACTAAGATTTTTAATGTTTTTAAAAGAAGTTTCGTCTGCTCACCAAGGCTACATTTATTTAATTAAAAATACAGTAAAAACAGTAATATTGTGAAATATTATTACAATTTAAAATAACTGTGTACTATTTAAATATATTTGACAAAGTAATTTATTCCTGTGATGCAAAGCTGAATTTTCAGCATCGTTACTCCAGTCTTCAGTGTCACATGATCCTTCAGAAATCATTTCTGATATGCTGATCTGCTGCTCAAGAAACATATGATTATTTTCAATGTTGAAAACAGTTGTGTACTTTTTTTTTTCAGGATTCCTTGGTGAATAGAAAGTTCAAAAGAACAGCATTTATCTGAAATACAAAGCTTCTGTAGCATTATACACTACCGTTCAAAAGTTTGGGGTCAGTAAGAATTTTTATTTTTATTTTTTTGAAAAGAAATTAAAGAAATGAATACTTTTGTTCAGCAAGGATGCATTAAATCAATCAAGAGTGGCAGTAAAGACATTTATAATGTTACAAAAGATTAGATTTCAGATAAACTCTGTTCTTTTGAACTTTCTATTCATCAAATAATCCTGAAAATAAAAATATTGTTAACAAATATTTTGTACAATTGTATACATTAAATGTTTCTTAAGCAGTAAATCAGCATATTAGAATGATTTCTGAAGGATCATGTGACACTGAAGACTGGAGTAATGATGCTGAAAATTCAGCTTTGATCACTGGATATAAATTACATTTTCAAATATATTCAAATAGAAAACAGTTATTTTAAATTGTAATAATATTTCACAATATTACTGTTTTTACTGTATTTTTAATTAAATAAATGTAGCCTTGGTGAGCAGACGAAACTTCTTTTAAA
Organism: Chanodichthys erythropterus; assembly: GCF_024489055.1. Taxonomy (NCBI): domain Eukaryota; kingdom Metazoa; phylum Chordata; class Actinopteri; order Cypriniformes; family Xenocyprididae; genus Chanodichthys; species Chanodichthys erythropterus. The sequence goes on along the minus strand of NC_090222.1, from coordinate 37,091,833 downwards.
AACGTTAAAAATCTTAGTGGTTCCAAACTTTTGGTCTGTACTGTATATTATGTATTTTACTTTAACTTCAGCAATAATTTGCAGAGTGTCTTCTTTAAAACGGAACCGGCCTTAGATCTGTATTCCAAAACATTCATGAATTACAACTAATTAAGACAAAAAAAATGTAGTCTATTTACATTAAAAACTGCACATTCCAGTAAAATATGCTTAACAGTCACTGGAGTTTGACAAGGAAGGCATGATGGTGGTTCTTAAATTTTCCAGCATGTATTTAATGCCTGTGATGTATAAAATGATAAAAATGACTCAGTACCTAAATGATGCTGATCCCTTTCTGAAGCGTTTGACAGGGAAGAGAGATTGGAGGATGGTCGGGATCCGACCCTGTCCACCGCTGCATCCTGGAACTCCTGCAGGAGTTTGGCTGTGTCGTCAAAGTGCTGATGACCGTCCTCATGCTCCGGCTCCTTCTTCACACATTTACCTACAGATCGGAAAAAACATCAATGGTCAGTCAGAGCATAAATAAACCAAAAACAAACAACGTCTTATACAGTTGTGAGGTTTTGATGTGTAATACATGACTCACTTAACGTGTTGAGCATATCTAGAGACATATCTGGGTAGCTCTTCATGGACATGAAATCAAGGACTGAGCCGGCTTCATCTGTTCCCTATATAAAACATTCAGAAAATCTCATTAATTAAATGGTACTTTAAAAAGGTAAGAAACCTTTTGCATGAAATGTGTAAAATTATTACCGGCATGCCACATAAACTAGCCTTAGCGTCATCAATCGGCATGTTTCTTTTCTGAAATACAAAAGCAGCATTTTAAAATGTTATAATTATATACTTACTATAATACAATATTTCACAATGTACACTAATGTTTTTGAAAGAAAAATCTTCTGCTCACCAAGGCTGCATTTTATCAAGAAAACAGTAAAATATTATTCCATTTTAAAAAAGGCGTTTTCTATTTTCTATTTTTTTAAAATGTATTTTATTTCTGTGATCAAAGCTGAATTTTTAGCATCTTCAGTCACATGATCCTACAGAAATCATTATAAAATGCTGATTTGTTGCTCAAGAAACATTTATGATTATTATCAATGATGAAATCAGTTGTGCTGCATCATATTTTTGTGGAAACCTTTGATACATTTTGTTTCAGGATTGTTTGATGAATAGAAAACTTATTTGAAATAGAAAACTTTTGTATCATTATAAATGTCATTAGAATCACTTTTAATCAATTTAATGCATCCTTGCTGAATAAAAGTATTAATTTCTTACAAAAAAACAAAACAGTAGTGTATATTGCTGGTATTTTCTGTTCACAAAACCCTAAGAAGGACTACAAACCACGATCATAAAAAGTAGCTGGTCAAAAGACATTTTTGTTAATTTTTCCTACCTGTCGGACTTGAATGACAGCCTTCGAGTGATCACCAGCCGTCATTTTATCCAGCAAATCATCTACAAGCCTTTTGGTAAAACTCCCACAACCCTTAACAAACTCCTGCAGACTGAAGCACACACACCCAAAAAACATCAAACAACAGAGTCAAATGAACAGCAACAGATTTTTATGAGTCGAAGGTTTTTTCTAAACACCTGAGAGCGCACTGGACCCCGGTCTCGTCTCCGTAAGCGGAGTAAAGCATGTCCATCTCCTCTGGAAGCAGGTCAGGATAGACAGAGTTGTTCTGAAGGGTCTGAGTGTTGTACGCACTGCTCAAAAACGTCACTGAAACAAAACAACAGGCCAAATTTGCAATGACAGACATATGCATCAAATGATATGAATCATAAATGTAAAGATTTTGGTTGTGATTCTGTGGTCAGTTGCATAAACTGCTTAGACTTGTTCTTACAAGATAGTCATCTAATTTTTTCATTAGGATTGGTCATAACTTTATGTCAGCTACAGCAAAAAGTAGATTTCTAATTTGAATCTGAAAAGTAAGACTGATTATCTCTCGACTGCTGGTTGGTCAGACTAGTCTTAACATAGTACTTAATGATTTAATTACCGACTCTTTTAGCACTTTAGAAAGTCATTACTAAATGTGATTCACAACCTTAAAAATGGTATTAATGCATGTGGCAGTAGAAGATCTGTTACCTTTGTGTCTCCTGTCATCTTTAAACCCCAGTGACGTCAGTCCAGGTATGAGCTTATTTGCCAAAGAGCTCAAATCTACAACATGAGTCTCTTCCTCTGTGAACAATAATCAATATTTTCTTCAGACATGATATTATCGCCCTGGATAAACTTTCTTCAACAGGGTCAGCAACCTTTCTGCATTTAAGTGTCATTTTTAACCCTATAAAGCTACGGTATCATATTTGATATGCAAATTTCAAAGGCCTCTAAAATGATCAAAACTTTGCTGAAAAACCTGTTGCACACAATCTACTACATGTCTTCTGTTGTCTGATTGATAGTTCATACTTTTTTTATCAAGTAAAATGTCTTTTAGTATAATTGTAAAAACATCCCCCTTCAGGTTGTGGTTCATGTGTCTTTTTCAGTGAATTTTTTAATGAGTTTTATTAAGTGAATATAGGGTTGCAAAGGGCTGGAAAGTTTCCAGTAAATTTACGGAAACTTTCCACGGGAACTTAACCTGGGGAATTTTGGAAATATTCCAATTTGGAAACTTAACAGGAATTTATGGGAATTAATTGGAAATTTTGGGAAATTTATATAAATGTATAATATTTACATAAAAAGTATCATATAAAAACAAATATTAACATTTTGTTTGGTCATAACATGAAATAACAGTTATTTATTTTTCACATTCAATTAATTCTAATTTAGTAAACATGTAAAATAAATATATTTTTATTGCAGCAATTGTTATGTATTATTTATTTCAGTGTCACATGATCTTTCAGAAATCATTCTAATATGATGATTTGATACTCAGTTATTATCATTGTTGGAAACAGTTGTGCTGCTGAATATTTTTTTTGGAACCTGTCATTTTTTCAGGATTCACTGATTAATAAAAAGAATAGAATTTATTCAAAATAGAAATATTTTCTAACAATATCATTTTAATATCACTTTTTATCAATTTCACACATCCTTTCTGAATAAAAATATCAATTTCTTTCAAAAAAAAAAAAAAAAAAAAATTACTGACCCCCAAATTTTGAACAGTAGTGTATATTGTTACAAAAGATTTCTATTTTAAATAAATGATGTTCATAAATTTTTTTTTATTCATCAAAGAATCCATAAACAAAATTGTCACAGGTTATAAAATAATATTAAGCAGCACAATTGTTTCCAACATTGATAACGGAGTATCAAATCAGCATGTTACGATGATTTCTGAAGAATCATGTGACACTGAAGACTGGAGAAGTGATGCTGAAAATTCAGCTTTGCATCACAGAAATAAATTATATTTTTATGTATATCAAAATAGAAAAAACATTATTTTAAATTGTAGTTATGTTTCACAATATTACAGCTTTTTTTCTGTATTTTTGATCAAATGTGCATGTTATGCACTGGGAGAATGCACAGTGCATGCAGGGGGTGTGGCCTCAATAGCCCTGCCGTAAGTCGTGTGCTGTGTGAATGTGATTGAGGAATGTGCAGGGAAAAAATGTAACTAAAATTGCATTAAATATGGTTGTTTTAACCAAAATTATGCTGCAAGATGTTCTTTTCAACTACATTTAAGTACCCTGTTATAGGCTAACCTGTAACTTTGTAAATTCCCTGTTTATTCCCATTAATTCCCATATATTCCCGTTAATTCCCATGGAAAGTTTCCAGCTTTGAAAATTCCCGGAATTTTGCAACCCTAAGTGAATATAACAACTTTCATATTGTTAGTAATATTTCAAGATGAAATATTCCATGACTTATTGGACTGAAGTAACTTTGAATATCCATAAATAATTTTTTAGAAAAATCATGTTGAAATCAGGCTTTTGAGGAACGTTTATTTGTTCATCTCTCAATCGTCATTGTATTGCATTGCATTATGTTTTAAAACTACAGAGTATTTAAAAATCATCTTACTATACATATTATTGGGAGGTATAAAGTAATAACTGATATTTTTATGCATTTTATATTTTTATCTATGGGTTCCATTTAAAAAATATATATTTTTTTTACAATTATTATTTTATATGTCAAACATTACCAGTTAATTTTCTTCTTAATCATTGTGCATAATTCATTTTTTTTAAAAATGTGCATTTGCACAGCAAATTACCACCTCATTGTTCACCGCTGAGTCCTGCTATACATAACAGATCATTGCTATACAAAGTAGTAGAACCGGAAACAGTGTGATGTTCATACCCTCTGCTTCAGGATCTTGATTTACAACATTGTACATCAGGGAACCCTCTGAGTCCTTTTTAAGGTAACCAATCTACATGCAAAATAAAACAAATGTTCAGGTTAGTGGTAATAAAAATTATATTGCAATTATCTTCATTTCTGTAGCTCAACAGTAAAGCGTGGCTCTTGCAACTATTAAAGGGGTGGTTGATTATGATTTCAGTTTTTAACTTTAGTTAGTGTGTAATGTTGCTGTTAGAACATAAACAACATCTGCAAAGTTATGACGCTCAAAGTTCAATGCAAAGGGAGATATTTTCTATTAAAGAATTCTCTGTTTAAGGACTACAACAAACGGCTGGTAGGGACTACAACAAGCTTCTTCCCGGGTTGGTGACATCACTAACCCTAAAATGTACATAAACCCCGCCCCCCAAAACACACAACAAAGGTGGTGAGGCCATGTTGGGCTGCTTTAGAGAAGAGGAAGAGTTGTTGTAGTAGAGTGTTGTTGTCATGCTGTCATTTTACGCCAGACTGCTTTACAAGTGAGGGTCAATTCAACACTGGATTTGCACAAAAGATGAACATGACGGCACATGCTAGTGGATGAGTTGAATCAACTCCACAGCAACTACATAAATTTATCCACTAACCATTCAGAAATGTCCAGTTTCCAGTGAGCTGTTAAAGCTGTTTGGGATACCATAACCACAAGTTTCAACACACTACCAACTTACTCAACCAGATCTCACCCCTTTATTTTGCGTATGCCTTGGGTTTTAAAATAAGGAATATTGTGATGTGTTTGTTCCCGGAGGAAAACTCAAGACTACAGTTGAGGTCTTTCAGGGAGTTCAGAAACAGTGCATACTGATATAAAGAATAACTCCCATTAGAGAGACTTTGTAGCTTTGCAGACATTTTTCAAGCTCAAACAGCAACATTACACACTAAAGAAAGTTGGAAATGTCAAAAAGCATGATAGTATCCTTTTAAATAGAACAATAGTACTAAGAATAATCTTACTGGAAGTTGAAATCACTATGAAATAATCAAAATTATTATTAAATAACACAAAAGAGCAGCACCTTAGAGTTTGGCATGAAGCGGTTGATTCGATCCCGAGCTTCATCCGCCGCGTGCTCCACCAGTGCCAATACGTGCTCCTCTGCCGTGCTGTCCGTCAAACTGCAAGCGTTGCCCTCTAGCTCATACATATCACTACACAAGCAACACATCTGCTCAATCACACACTCAAACATGTGAAACGTTCAAAAGTGCGGCATGTGCTTTACCTGATGATGGGCTCTTTGACAGGCTGCTTTTTGGATTTTTTGGGGTATTCCGTGTGGATTGGCATGATCTCCGTCACCGGTTCCTCAGGTGTGATGTCGTCATCACCCAAAATGGCAGCCTGCTGAGAGAAATCCATGTCCTGCATAAAAGACATGCTGCGCTTCAAAGCTAACAGCCGCTCCTGTGAACAGAGCACAAATAGAGCAACACAGCACCCATTTACTCCTCCTGCGGGAGGTCTTAGGTATGCCATGAAGATGGGAGTCGTGGAATGTCAAACACGGGATGGATTGAAATAAAGAAAGTGATTGGATAATGAAAATACTCGTCTCTGAATCCGCAGAGCACTCGAGCCAAATTGATCACGTCAACTGCTCAAAATGAATCATCTCACTAATGCAATAAAACAAGAGAGGGGTCTGACATGCCTTTGAAGTCTGTGATTGTTCCTCCATCTTATCCTGAAAAAATGAACAGTTTTAGAATTTTGAAAAAGTAATAAAGATTTAAGAATCTGCTTCTGTATTATTTGTAGGTCACAAAGAGCAACATCCAGTCAATGAAATTATGTATTATACATTACATAATTTTAATAGATTTAATAGTCTTTCCATCAATTTTTTTAGATTTAATTAAATGTTAAGGTAACACTTTACAATAAAGTCTCATTTGAAACATCAGTTAAAGGATTAGCTCACTTCAGAATTCAAATTTCCTGATAATTTCCGCACCCCCATGTCATCCAAGATGTTTATGTCTTTCTTTCTTCAGTCGAAAAGAAATGAAGGTTTCTGAGGAAAACATTCCAGGATTTTTCTCCATATAGTGACTTCAACAGTTACCAATGGGTTGAAGGTCCAAATGTCAGTTTCAGTGCAGCTTCAAAGAGCTCTACATGATCCCAGATGAGGAATAAGAGTCTTATCTAGAGAAACTATCAGTCATTTCTAAAAAAAATAAAAATTGATATACTTTTTAATCACAAATGCTCGTCTTGCACTGTTCTGCGATGCGCCACGCATTACATAATCATGTTGGAAAGGTCATGCGTGATGAAGGCGAAAAACTTAATCTCATTTTATGCACCAACTTCAAAATCATCCGACATTGTTGTTTTACCATTTTTTTTTGTAAAGGCTGTTTGATTTAGTCTTTGCACGTTCACTTTGTAAACACTGGATCGGTACTTACGTCACGTGTGACCTTTCCAACATGATTACATAATGCGTGGCACATCACAGAGCAGTGCAAGATGGGCATTTGTGGTTAAAAAGTATATCGATGTTTTTTAGTTTTTTTTTTAGAAAATGATCGTTTCTCTAGATAAGACTCTCATTCCTCGTCTGGGATCATGTAGATCTCTTTGAAGCTGCACTGAAACTGACATTTGGACCTTCAACCCGTTGATAACTGTTGAAGTCCACTATATGGAGAAAAATCCTGGAATGTTTTCCTCAAAAACCTTCATTTCTTTTCGACTGAAAGGGATAGTTCACCCAAAAATGAAAATTTGATGTCTATCTGTTTACCCCCAGTGCATCCAAGATGTAGGTGACATTTTTTCTTCAGTCGATCTCAACTGATGATTTTTAACTGCAACCGCTGCCCTCTGTCAGTCAAATAATGGCGGTTGATGGGAACTTCATCTATAAGAGTGAATAAACCTTGCTTAGACAAATCCAAATGAAACCCTGCGGCTCGTGACGACACATTAATGTCCTAAGACACGAAACGTTCGGTTTGTGAGAGAAACCGAACAGTATTTATATCATTTTTTACCTCTAATACACCACTATGTCCAAATCCGTTCAGCATCGGTTAGTGATGTCTGATAGCGCTCTGACAACGGCAGTGATGTCTGACACTCATTGAAGTATATGCCCGAGACATCACTGCCGTTGTCAGAGCGCGATCAGACATCACTAAAGGAGTCCTGAACGGAGTTGGACATAGTGGTGTATTAGAGGTAAAAAATGATATAAATACTGTTCGGTTTCTCTCACAAACCGATCGTTTCGTGTCTTAGGACATCAATGTGTCGTCACGCGCCGCAAGGTTTCATTTGGATTTGTCTAAGCAAGGTTTATTTACTCTAGTAGATGAAGTTCCCATCAACCACCATTATTTGACTGACAGAGGGCAGCGGTTGCAGTTAAAAGTCATCAGTTGAGATCGACTGAAGAAAAAATGTCACCTACATCTTGGATGCACTGGGGGTAAGCTGATAAACATCAAATCTTCATTTTTGGGTGAACTATCCCATGAAGAAAGAAAGACATAAACATCATGGATGAAATGGGGGTGAGTAAATAATCAGGAAATTTTAATTCTGAAGTGAACTACTCCTTTAACATTAACTAAGATTAATAAATGCTGTAAACGTATTGTTCATCGTTACTTAATGTTAATCAATGTAGTTCACTAATGTTAACAAATGAAACCTTATTTTAAAGAGTTACCAATGTCAAAGAAGGCCTTCCAATCACAATTTTAAAATCGCCTGGTATTTCTGGACAGGGGAATCTGGAAAAGTCAGATGTTTCCACTTCCATTCATAGACACAAATGCTCTTTTTGGAACGTTCTTGAATCATGTTGATTTTTAACCTGATCCAATAATTTGTAATGAAAAATGCATTTTCACTAGTCTCGGATGTTTGCACCCTACTGTATTTAAATCACACTGATTTTTATCCAAGTATTTAGAATCGCATGCATTTGAATCAAACGGTAATGATGGCACGCATGAACTGGATGATGAACAACAAAGGCAAACAATAACAAAAACAAACTGCATTAAAAATATTACTTTGCTCATCATTTTGAATCCTGTGTGGAGAAGTTTCTTAGCAGCTTTGTAGTAAACCGTCTCTGGTCGGTTGTAAACCATGGCATTGTCACACATCAGTTTGAAGTCTGCCTGGAGATGTTAAACACACAGTTTCAGATACAAAATAGTTACATTGTATAGTTAAAAGTATTTCAGTGAAGATTAAAATATTAGTAGTTCCACAAAGAATCTGAAAATGAAGATTGTGGCTGGACACTTGCGTACCTTGAATTCTGTGATAGTTTTGTATTCGTTTGCAGCAATTTTGTCCTTCATAGTGCTAAAGTCCATGGGATGTTTAATTATCATGGAGTAGCCTGGTGCAATGGCGTCTGTTACAGGGAAGGCGAAGAATCCGTGTTGATCTTTCCTGTTGAGACAGAAAGATTGTCCTCATATAATCCAGAAATGAGGAAAGATTAGATGACACAATGCCATCTGCTTTTTGCAGGGTCTCACCTCTGAAGTAACCGCAGGAAGTGCTCCAAGAGCTGCTGGCGAGGAGTGGATTCGTTTTCTAGGAAAAGCCAAAAAGTTAACGGACAATCAATAAGAAAAATCTAAAAGTTTTGATAGCTACAAAGTTTGTGCATGAGAAAGCCTTTTAAATTCCAGTTTAACTTGTAACTGAGGCTGAAGAATTGTAAAATTAATTTGAATTGAAGCAATAGAAACTATTGTAAATATAATTTTTTAGTATGCTTTGCTCTAAATCACACAATCACTTGTGTGATTTTATTTAATTTGAGAAAAACTACCATCAAATACACACTGAAACTGAAACTAAAACTGAAAGATCGTCACGACAAACCATCAAAATAAAGTTCGGTTTAACTTTAAGAGATGATGACAGAAATATATCACTACTGTATGCTAAAATGTACTTCTCAAAGTTATAATAATAATAATAACATTATTATTATTATTATTATTTCTAACGAATATCACACAACAAAGATATTTTTTCATCCATGTTTTAAATTTATACAGTTCTGTTGCGCAGCATCTTATTTGACAATAAATAAAAATGCAATGTTTTGTTGTACATTAATTGTTATATTTTCATTTGATTACATTTTAAAAGCTTGATTAAGTTTTTAAACATTTGTATTAAATAATAAAGCATTCTCAACAAAATGAATATTGTGATAAATATTGACATCGTGATAATATTTTCGGCCATATCGCCCAGCCCCGGTTCCATTTGCTAACATTAGTTCAATGAAAAATACTTCTAAAGCATTAATTAATCTACTTTTCATTTATTAAAGTATGTATTTAATCTTATCTGGTTGTACCTTGTTGAGTTCGACAGGCTCGTACGGGTCGATCCGCTTGCTGCTCCACTTCTACTTTCACCCCAGGATGAAATTCATCTGCCTCCGATTCTGATTCAAATTTGTCCCGCTTCCTCTTCTTCTCCTCTGGAACCACCTGTTGCAATACCTGTTCCTTTAGTAACAGCACTCAACTGACCTCTTGATAATCAAACAGGCGTTCAGTGGTCTTACCTCCACAGGTTTCGGCAGGGTGAACGGTTCCACTGGAGCACTTGCAGCATTTTCTGACTGTTCTCGCTCACGTTTTTTCTTTTTCTCCTCCTGGGTGAAACACATACAGAATTTGAATGATGAACATAAGTAACCAGATTTTAAAATTAGTTACTTTGCAGTTTTAACCCAATTTTGTATAAAATTGTGTCTGATCAAATAGTAAGGCAAGAAAAAGGCTGAACTGGTTCATTTTGGCATTCCCCTGATTATAGTCTCATACTGTGCACAATATACATGATTTAAGGCTTGATCCATGGCTAAATATGAGCAATAGTGATGCTTGACTTCTGAGTGTTTAAAAGTGGATCTTTTCACTCACCTTCCTCCTCCTCCTCTCCTCATCATCTACGTACTTCTCCTTCTCGGATTTCTTTTTCTTCTTCTTTTTCTTTTCTTTGTGCCGCTCCCACTCGTGGTCAGAGCGGTCGTCATAGTAACTAGAGTCATGTCCGGAGCCGGAGAGCTCGGTCACTTCACTGCCGCCCACCTTGAGTACCAGCTTCAGGGGTTTATCAAGGGGTTTGTCCTCATAGTCTGAAAAACGACACACAAAGCCATCAAGAGACATTTCTAAATTAAAGAATTCTGTGCATGAACTTTTTTTATAAGTGTTGAACTTAATGACATTTCTGCTGTTCTGTCACTTCTCATTAACCTGCAGTAATATGCTACACACTGCATCATAAGATCAAACCCACTATCTAATTTGAATACAGCAAATAGCCCCTGATAGTCCTGTTAAACTAACCACAGCAATAAAAACCAGAAAGACAAATAAACACACCCTCTCACTCGTGTGTTTATTTGTCTTTCTGGTTTTTATTGCTGTAGTTACTAAAATTATTTAGAACAGGGGGTTTCAAACTGGGGCCTGGGGACCCCCAGGGGGCCGCAAAGAAGTGCTAATAAGTGTAACAAATGTAAAAATAAATAAATAATGAAAAATAAGATTAAAGTAAATAAATAAAAAAAATATGAAAATAAATAAAATATTTTATTTTAAAATAATAAATAATAAAAATGTATTTAAATAAATAAATAATATAAAATAAGATTAAACCAAATAAATAAAAAATTATTAAAATAAATAAAACATTGATTACAAATAATAAATTAATAAGAAACGTTTATCTAAATAAAAAAATAAGATTAAACTAAATAAACAAAATTAATTAAAATAAATTAAACATTTGATTAAAATAATGAATAAGAAATGTTTAACTGAGTAAATAAATAACAAAAAGATTAAACTAAATAAATAAAAATTTAAATAAAACATTTGACTAAAATAACAAATAAATAAAAATGTATTTCAATAAATAATATAAAGATTAAACCAAATAAATTAAAAATGATTAAAATAAATAAAACATTGATTAAAAATAATAAATAAATAAAGTTTACCTAAATAAATAACAAAAATAACATTAAGCTAAATAAATAAAAAACTGAAATAAATATTTGACTAAAATAACAAATAAATAATAGAAATGTATTTAAATAAATAATATAAAATAAGATTATGATTAAAAGTGATTAAAATAAATAAAATATTTGATTAAAATAATAAATAAGAAACATTTATCTAATTAAACAAATAACAAAAATAAGATTAAACTTAATAAAAAACTGAAATAAAATATTTAACTAAAATAACAAATAATATAAATGTATTTAAATAAATAAAATAAGATTAAAGCAATTTAAATTAAAATAAATAAATTTATTTATTAAAATAAATAAAACATTGAAGAAAAATAATAAATAAGAAACATTTAATAACAAAAATAACATTAAACTATATAAATAAAAAACTGAAATAAAC